>NC_056735.1:1425972088-1426052088 GCF_019279795.1 Protopterus annectens
TACAACAAGAAAACAGGAAAACTGCATGTAGCCTAACTACACACAAAAATCGATGTTGACCATCTCATAACCATATGTACTGTCATGCACACTCACAAAAAAGGCTAAATTGTAAAAGTTAAGGTGTTTCACTGGCAAAAAGGTAGTTGGGTGTACACATGTATACCAAAAGGGGAGTAAAATACAGTTATATGGGGGACAGGGGGCTGTTAAGGCTGTTGTTTGGGGGCTACAAATTTAAAGCCATACAAACTGCTGCAGCATGCTGTGCAGAATGAGCACAGGAGCAAAATGTAAACAGTTGATACAGACTCCAAAGGTGTACACATTACACAAAATAAGCTGAAGGCACAAGACCCTGGTCTCATGCCATAAAAATGAGGCTAAGCACTATTGTGACACATTGCAAGTGCTATTACAATATGAGAGGGTACCAACATGATGTAAAAATCATTTTACATGTCATTTGAATCCATTAATGTCATATAGCACTGAAAAAGGCTAACCACAGGTGCACAACATTAGCATAAGTGCCAAAAATAATGGACAACATGCACACTAGTCACAAGGGCAGACTAAACATTAGAGTGTCTGACACACAACGGTCTATCTTACTGTAGCTTATCTGCTGTGACAAATATGGCAAAAACATAGTTAATGACAGCATGGCATCAAAGGATACGCAAAGCAGGCAACTATGTCAATATGCACATACCATCACAGGAGAATGGCATCACGGTGGGACATGTGGGAAGTATCAGTAGTGACAGCAGGTGTATGTCATATGCCATCACCTGTTAATGTAGTCATATGAGCATCATCAATATAACAGCTATGTGATCAATGGTGAACTGCAATCTGCAGTGCACCTAGCTGTAACACACAAGGTCAAACAGGATCATACATGTCAGCATTATGGACCACGGTATGCAGATTAGGCAGATCACTGGCAGAGTTTAGGGCTAACAGAGCTGCCTGTCTGTAACACTGACATCATAAATGTCTGTGTTACACAATGGTTATACTGGAATCAACAGTTCTGAAAAATGTACTGTAATGCAAATAAGTGACAGTGCCTCATAAGAGCCGGATTGTGAAGTGTGCATCACAAAGTACAAACTAAAAGCATGACCGCAATATGTGTAAATGTGCCCAAACGTGCATATAAATGAAAGAAAACCTAATTACTAATGCACCATGGTGGCAGCATGACATGAGTGGACCATGTAGAAAATACTTACGGACCAGAGATCCCACCTTGATTAGGTTGAACATCAAGAATGATCCATCTCCTGTTGCTTGGGTCCCAAACTCTGTAATAAGACAGTAACATACATCAGTCACATTGTATTGACAACCCAAAACAGTGCCAGATAACCTGAATTTAACATTCACAGGATGTGAACATATCATGAACATTAGCCCATCTGTATTTTTGATGTAACAACACACAATATATGCATCCTTAACACGATATACAATTTGCTGTTATGTCTGCCAAACTGGTAAGAACAACACATAGGCAAGACAGCTGTGTCAGCAGCACTACAAGCATCAAAGTACAGCAATAGGTCGGACAACATCACAGTCACAGATGACATTTTGTAACTGAAAGTGAACGGTTTGTCAAAAGCACAGCTGTGTCAGATGGTTTACTATCATAAATTCGAAAATCAGAACAAAACGTGTCTGCATTTTCGAATTTATACATCGGAAATGAACATTTCCGAATTTACCTAAAGTCGAAAACAGCTGTGTATTGTCGAAAATGTCGCTCGCGACATTTTCGGCAATACACAGCACTCCCACCCGTCCCGTAACTACCTACCTAACCAGCCTAAACACACAGTTATGCAGGGAGGCAAGCCCCCCTGCACACCCCCCCAACTTAATATTCCAACTCTGAGATCGCACTACAGTGAGGAAAGGGATGTATTTCCCTAACCGCACTGTACCGCGATCCCCTCACATGAGTGAACGTTAGAATTACAAATGCACAGTCCATTCGCAATGGTAACGTTCGCTCACATCACCTGCCGAAATATGAAGTATTCAAACATCTGTTGTTCGAATACTTCATAGCTGTGCAAGTGCACGTCGGCATTGTGATAGTAAACCGTGTCAGACACCCTGTTCCTACTCCCCTGCATAGTAGATGTGTAATAGGACAGAGCAATGAGACATCATCCAACAGATCAACAGATCACCTAGAGTGACCTGTTCAAAAACACACACACAACAAAACATGAATAGCTCTGATTTAAATTCATAGGCCAGAGAATGGTATATTAAGTTGTTTCACAAGTGTGTAAGCCATAATCAGTAAAGGCGTCAACCGAGGTATGCAAACATTACAGAACAGTGTCAGCCGGTACATTTAATTTCTACACAGACATGACAAGTGCACACACATCAATATAATCACAGATATCTGATGTTTATTGAACAAAAACAATGATGTGCATACATGATTAGTGTCAAGCTACACTAAACCTAACAGTATTGGCCCACATGGAAGAATACTATAGTTATAAGGGAGGATGTCAAACTGTACACACCAGTGGCCTGAAACAAGGGCATGTGCAGAACGGACGTCCATACAAGGTATAGATGGCTGGAATCTTTGCAAATATATATGACTACTGACTGAGTGTATCCCCCGCCAAAAAAAATGGAAAAACATGCTATACTGTGACATAATTGTCTGAAACATTCAATGGGACTGCAGGAGTAATAACAGGGAAGTGTGTGCAAGTTCCTCAATGACAGCAAGCCATACATCTGCACAACACACACACACACAGACACACACACACACACACACACACACACACACACACACACACACACACACACACACGACCACTGCCCAAAGAAGGTAAGCAATACCACAACTTAGATATGAAACCAAATCTGTGAAGGTTGGAAAAGAGAAAAAAATCTATGTAGGTTATGAGAAACAGCAGGAAAGCCAGAGTTGCCCAAGCCACAGACTGACCCTTGAAAGACTCATTCCTCCAAACAAGTTGTGGTGTCAATAATATAATACCATAGAATAATATAACTGTGCCATGTTAAACATGTCAATAAACCCCAACTTGGATATGTGCTATGAATCAAACCTGCAAATATAAACATTGCATAGGAGTATAGTAATATTTATGCAAAGTAGAAACAGAGTATAAAGCATTAGTCCAGATAAAATCACTTTAGGTAGTAGATCCAGGAGACTCTCTCTCTCTCTCTCTCTCTGATGCCCTCCTTGTAGGAGGAAAAAAGACACCTTATTGAAGTTTCAAGTTGTTTATTCAGTTAAGTAGGTAGATGGATGAGTGTTCTTGTTCTTATCAACCCTTGCTCATCAATGGATAACCAATGAAAGAGCACTCATATGGCCACTAATGGTGTAATGTTCAATCTTATTCTGCGGTAAGACACACAATGATGGTAACAAAGCTGAAATATCATATCATTATAAATACAGTCAAAACATTATAAATTTGCATGCTCTCCCTTCCACTACCTCTGTATATATCATCACATCTGCCTGAATACACCATGAATAGTTCGGTAACACAAAACATTACTGCACAATATCTATTTAGTAACTGATAACTGTAGATGAAAGGTGTTAGGGTGTGAAATATATTGCTTACTTTAAGGATCCAGAGGCTGTCAGTGAACTTTGGTAATCCTCTCCAGCAGTTGTTACCATTCCCTTCAACAGAGGTCACAGCAGTGGCACATGTGCACACCACTCCTGAAGATCCCGGCCCATCTGTGAAGTTCCCTGGTAATCCATTTCCACACATTGATCTCGGCAAAGTTGTGTGCCCACTGCCTTGCATTATGCTGAAGATATACAGCCAGCATCTTCAGGGTTTCTTTGTCCAATCAGTTGGGCACTTAGACACATCACAGTCTCTTTTCATTTGACATCTCAATGAAAGTAGACAAATTCACTCACAAGAATACCTTTTCATAAATGCTCATTGAGGTAGCACTCATTTTGTTGGTAGCAATGACGTGACCTGTGACTGTAACATCACCTTTTAAAATTGGCACAAAGAGATTGATAGCAGCCTACTGGTGTGCATTAGGCATGTGTTCTACATGTATACTGACCACTACTGGTTATTTGCACTGAGCACTGTAAACTTTATACCGAGCTTCTGGTTAATGTGCCGAGAGTCAAGAATGTATACAGATGTTTACAGACATGATTTCAAAACATTCTGTGTTAATATAGCTCACTAATTACATATGATGCAAACAGTACTTAATAGCTAGGTGTGCTGAGATGCCATTACTGTCAGGTATACTTGCCCGACTCTACATAATCATAGGGTAAGCTGCTTGTGTTTCTGTATTCCCAAATTGAGCCTATCATTGTTCTGGGATGGTCAGATTGTCCTGTGTATACAATTTAACTCATATTACACAGAGTTTACACTTAGAAGTCATCAGCACACGAACATGTATTTAGATAAAGAGTGCAACTTGGCCTTCTACCATATGCAGGTGTATGTACACATTTTCATCATCCCATCGGCTGTAAATATTTAAGGACTATGACCATATCCCACTGGGAATGCAGTTCTGTTAGTTCTTAGCAGCTTTTACAAGATGGCAATGGATTACAGGAGTATCGATAAATCATACTTATAAAGTACAGTTTGCAGATGTTCACTGATGCTGAGTCTTATATTGGAAGCTCCCATGCCACTGAATGGGACTCCAATGTTATCCAGATGCCTCAGCCTGTACCCAACTCCCTGCAGTTACATTCCCTTTTAAGATGCAGATATAAATTTGTTTTTACTGTGCTGAAGTGCTGATTTATAGGTCCATAGGTAAGTACTAGGCTATCTGCCCAAGGGCATTTATAAGCCTAGCCAGAATGTGTTGGCTTTCACCACCCCCTTAGATTAGTTCCCTGTGCCTCTGTCCAGCAGAACCATTAGTTCCCTGCGCCACTGTTCAGCAGAGCCACTGCAGTGATCCCTGGGGTAAATTTTCTGTTTTCCATCCACCCGTCAAGGTTTCTCTTGAAGAGTGTTAGTGAGGGACTCTGCCTGATGTATACTGGAATCTCGTTCCAAAACATGGGGAATCTTTGGGACAGGAATCTATCCCTCCAGCATGTTCTATTTATCGTTGTGGTGAGGTTTATATCTCTAAAGCGTGTGGCTCTCCAGGATTTGTCCATCAATTCTGGGTTGGACACGGCCTTGTATGTCAGGCAGAGATCACCTCTGAGTAAGCGGTATGCAACCGAGTACAGCTGGAGTTTCCTGAGTCGGGCTGCATACAGCATCTGTTTGAGGCCAGTAATCCTCTTGGTGAGGTACTTTTGTGGTCTTTCCAGCTGTTGCAGGTGTCTTGTAAAGTACATCCCAAATGGGGCATTGTATTCCATGATGGGTCTAATGAGTGATAAGTAGAGAGGCACAATAACTTCTTTTGTTCTAGATGTGAACTCTTTTGTGATTAGGTGGGCCACATAGAAGGATTTTCTAATCACCTTGGCAATATGATTATCAAAGGAGAGATTACAGGATTTGGATTGCAGTTTTGCCCGTTGTTAGTTGCACATGGATGATCTCTGATGCATTGTGCTGCACCACTAACCTGGAGGTGTGGGTATCCTTGATGAATATGGATACACTCCCGCCTTTTGTGTTTCGGTCCTGGTTCTGTGGCCGAAAGGTATGGTATGAGTTACAGTCTAGTAGTGCTGGGGTACTCTCAGGAGTCTTAAACCAGGTTTCTGTTACTGCACAGATGTCGATGTTCTCCATACTGAGGAGTGCCTCAAGTGCATGCATTTTGAGGTTTAGACTTCTGGCATTGAGTAGCATTACCCTCGGTTTTTGGTTACTTGTGCTATTTATGGTGGTGGGTTTGTCTTTTGAGCCTTGCCTATAAAACGTACTATGGGGGCGGCAAGAGCCTTGGCCAGTATTCGAAAGTCTAAGGGTGACAGGTGCAAGCCATCTCTTGTGAAGCAAAGTGGCTTGTCGAGCATGTCATCCCAGGCGGACAGAGACTGGATCCCCTTTGAATGACACCAGAAACTTAGCCAATTGTTGAAGTTGATCATTTTTTCTTTATACTGTGGCATCATTCTTGGTGAGGGCAGGATGCTACTCAGGGTCAGGGTCATACTGGCATGGGCTACATGATCAGAGAGCTCTTCCACGTCTCTTTTCATGTAGTCCATGAAGGTACATCTGAGGTCATTCACACCAACATGGACAATGGCAGAGTCGTAGTTGTACTTGTTCTGGAGTGAACTGAGTGCTTGTGTTATGTGGTGGATCCTGGCGCCCGACAAGCAGCTAACTGTAACCTTCTCCTTGTCCAGCCTAGTTAGTGGGACATCAGTGTGACTGACTATAGAGTCGCCTATTACTAGTGTGTTGAGTATGTTATTTTGCCTTAAGGGCTGTGATTGCATGGCACACTGATTATGTGAAGTATGTGTTTCATGGCTGGTGATGGGGTGTGGAGGTTGCTTGGATGTCTGCTTTGGAGGTCTCTGTTGCTTTTACAGACTTTTATTTACAGCCTCCGAGTATGTTTTCATGTATTCATGTGTGTTATTTGCCGGTGTTGGTTTATTAGGTCTATGTGAGACTGGTGGTGTGTTGCAAGTATTACCCTTCTCCTCTTGACTGTCAGTTCCAGTCTTGGGTTGAGAGAGCTTTGCCTCCAGTTTGGCTGTAAAATTGCATCTCTCGCATATATTAGTGTTTGGTGGTAGGAGGAGAGGGTTGTCTGTGTACATGAGGCAGTTGTAACATTGCCTCAAAATGCCCAGATTCTCCAGTTGGACTTGAGAGTACACCGGAAACTGCCCTTTGGACATGCCTGAACAGGTAGAGTAAGCTGTTTTTTCTGATTGGCTGGTGGGGACGAATAGAGAACCTTGTCCTTCTGGATAGTATAGGGGGGTCTAGTGCTAGGGTTAATTAGTGCTTGCTATGAGTTTTAAGCAAGTGCTTGACTGCGAAATGAATGGTTTGAGTGCTAAAGTTGAAGGTTTGTCTAGTTCTAAGGGAAAAATTGAAGAGTAGACTTCGTGGAGTCGAGAATAGTTTAACTCTAGCTAACCGGCACTGCCTGGTGTGCAAAACCGCGCAAATGCAGTTTTTATAGCAGGGAAGTGAAAGAGATAGAAATTAGCCCCAAATGGCCAATAAACTACTAACTTCTGGGCTGAAACCACTCCTCCAGGGACAGATAGGCTGCTCAAAGCTCCCCTCTCTCACAGGTGAACAGAGAAACTTCCTTCTATCTAAGTAAGGTATGGGCAACAGAGAAACTTGTAACACAGCCCTGGATTCAGCAATAACCTGAAAACTGGACTATAATATCTGTGTGGGTCACATATTACTCATATGTATCCCCAACACATTGCACAGGCCTGCATCTCTGTGTGAATTACTGTATTGATGCCTGTTCCATATGCCCAGTCAGTGTAGGTGATATGGTAGGGATATTGGACACTGCAGATGAATGTAGGTGTGAATACGCCCACAGCTTCTGTTACTGAAGTGGTGGTGTAATGATAATGTGCATAATAAAAGACTGCAAACAGTCCCACAGACCTGGGTTCAAAACCCAGCGCTGGCTATATGACACATCATATGGTGTGGACTAGGAAGCATGTGTAGCACATGCATGTTTTTTCTTCCCACATATACAGCACCTACTAGTTGTTATGTGTGTGTTTAGTACAACTGTAAGTGCTGGCTGTACATGTAATACACTGAATTGTTTTTTTTTAAATTGTGGTAGAATGTATATGAGTAGCATTAAACCATCCCATACTGACAATGATCTGAAAATAGGTCTACTACATGTATATATACTGATACATACATGTTTTGTTTTGGCATATGTCTGCTTGGAGTAGACAAGATAATTTTTCACATAGGGGAATGAAATTATACTAAAAAGCCCCGCAACAACATGGCAGGAATCTACTAAGAAGGACAGGCGATTCATTCTGGAGGACACAGGTTTGGGGGGATATTACCAACATGGTTAGTGCTGTGTGGTCAGAATCGATCTCAGGATGCCTGCCGTTGTTGCTACTCTGACATGATCCTCCATGCAGCAAAGACTCCATTGTTATGAGAGAGGCAGGAATGCCAGTGGTGGTGTGTCACTGTACATCCCCAGATGAAATTACCACATTCCTGTCCTCACACCATACCACCTGCCAGGACTGTCATATTCCCAGGGGAGGAATAGACACTGATGTCATGATATGGAGTGGTATATACACTGTTCACATAGACGGCAGCATGATACATGTGAATTTCATGGACATACATTCACACATTTCTCTGTTCATATTTATTTCACAGTAACATCATAGCAACATGAATGGCACCATACTTCAGCTGAGGGAAAACCCAATAAAACTGTTTATTAACTACTGCTTGGGTGACACTCATGTTCTGTACACCTTCACAGGGCCATCACATACCTGACACCAACAGCAGCTTTTAGACTTGTGTCTCTGCGTTAAGATAGGATCATGTGTATCAGTTGACCTGCCACTACCTGATGTTGAGAGCTCTTTATTCATTTGTTGTTCATGTTCCACTATACCTTACAGCTGCAGAACAATGAAATGAAAGAGGGTGTCCTCCCCAGACAATGACAGACATAGTGAGACTGTCACTGCATTTGTTATACTGAGGTTACATCTGGTGCAAGCACTGTTAGTATTGATGTTCTGTTCACCTGCAAAGAGCTGTCACATACCAGCCACCATCGACCTTCAGGCATGTGTCTTTGTACACAGATAGGGTTGTGTACATCAGTTGAACTGCCACTGCCTGATGTTAAGATTAATATTTGCTCATTTGTTGTTCATGTTCCATTATACCATACAGCTAGGGAACAATGTCAGCTGAAGGTGGCCTCCCCAGACAATGGCAGACCCAGTAAGACTGTCCTTTACATATGTTATGCTGAGGTTCCATTTGATGTCTATGTCAGTACTGTATGTACTGATGTTCTGTTCACTTGCACAGGGCCATCTCATACCAGCTATTGACATAGACCTTCATGTATGTGTCTCACTGCTAGGACTGTGTTGTATGCATTAGCTTACCTGTACTTTGATGATGTCTGCTTGCTTTCTACTGACTTGTTGTATACATGTGTGTTTGTATTTCACAGTGACATTGCAGCTCTTACCACAGGAGGTGGAGTCAAAGGAGGACATGCCAAGTACATCTGCATGTATGTGCAGTTTTACATGCCAATATCATGTGTTTTCTGACAGACTAATAAGGACATTACACCACCCAAGGCCATGCCACCCTGGTAAGTCATTATCTCCATTCCTATTCTATGTAGTTAGTGATTTGTCAGAACTTTTTGCTAATAACCTGCCTCATTCACCCTTTTTCAATGTATATGCCATGTATCACATCTGTATTTGCAGTATGTCCACTTCCCACCTCCCCCACAAGCCTGCCCACTGATACTGCAGAAGGATGTGATGTGCTTCATTCAGACAGTACAGCCAACAGCATGCAGGACACTGCACTGGGGTCAATGCTATCATGTTCTGAGGGGTCAGTTTTGTGTCTCAATGGTATATAGCCTCAGACAGAGGGGAGAGTGTGGCCTTCAAGTCGGATGTTGTTGGTGCATCAGATACTGGTCACAATCATGGTTTTGAGCAAATGTCCCCAGTTGAGTCTGAGAGTGGTGGGGAATCTGCCCCACACCAGAGTGATATTGTTTGTAGGACTGCACATGGACATGTGGCTGATGAACAGGACATGTGACGGACATGTATGCCAGCTCTTACAGATGCATAAACATTCACAGCTTTGTCATGGCAATGACCTGTGTGCACGTGCACATGCTACTGACAGTGTAGCACACCAGCTCTGTGTGTTAAATGAGGTTCAGGAGTGAAGGCATGAGGAGGTCATGGCAGCATAGGCTGCACAGCATGACAGCATGATGTCAGTTGCAAGCTCTGTCAAAAGCCTTTTAAGGTAGCACTGGAGCAGTGTCATTCTATAAACCAGGTATTACATGTCCAGACACTCATGAGCAGAGTCACTAAAACCCACACACGGTGCTCATCTGTCAATGTCTGTACTGCAACATGCATTCACATCTGCTGTTGGTTACTATATTCAGAACCAGACAGGCACGTTTTCAACATGCAACTTGCAATACTGCTCATACCCACAATGTGTTCCAACATGTAAAAGTCACATCCAGCTCAACAGTACAGCACTGTGTGCACAATGTTTCTGGACATGGTAGGGGCAGCCACGATCATGGTGTGAGCTGTCTGTGTGGGCATCCTCAACTGCATTAATGTAATGCTGACAGTTAACCCATAGCATACCCTGGCCCTGTGACAGTGATGACATCTATGCTGACCATTACCTATACTACATATTAGTGGTGTATGACATGGCTGATGCCACAGATTTATTTTTTTTATGTATGTAGTTGACATGACAGACTATGTGTTATGACATGGCGCATATATATATGCTCTTGTTCTATTTTTTGTAATATACTGACAACTTTACTGATGTACTTGAGATTAATGATGCTTTCATTTGACCTGCCCTTCCTAGTTGACATACATCAACCATATCTTCATCTCATCAGCAAACAACCTCACAGTTAAAGCATTGAGTTTCTACATTCAACATTCCATTGCTGTCGGCCATTACTGCATGCAGAGGTATACTTCATTTGGCATACCAGTGTTACATGTGGCACTTTATTATGGTACTGCATCTGCCTCTCCTCAACACAATGTGCACCTACAATTTCCCTTCTCCCCTTTGTTATATTCATGATGTAGTGGAGGGCTCATGTGTGCCTTTCCATATATATCTGCTTGCACACACATCTACCCATATGGTGGCTTACCCAACAAACTGCTGAGTGTGCTATGGCTACCATGTCATACTTGTCTCTAATGCTTTGTTGTATTGTACATACTTGAGCAATGGAATAATTTATGTTGTTGCACCCACCTGTGCATTATACTGTCTATTATGTGTTACAGGTCAGAACAGGAATTTCCCATAATACATGCATGTACCTTTTCAGGTATGTGGCTTTATTGGCCCACCTTGTCCTGTTGTTAGTATTTCAGCTGCTGTCTGCTGTACAGACTAGTGTCCTACAGCATTACACTTTCCTATGACATGTGCACTCAGTGTTATATGAACGCCCACAGTTAGGTTCCACTGGTTTCTGTACATCCCTCAACACACAATCCAACAGGCACTGTCATGCCAAAATGTATGCTGTTACCTACACACACACACACACACTAATTATAAGTATGATGACGGCATACCTGGCATCAACATTTTTTGTTGTGTGCACCTTGGGTGTAACACAAACATGACAGCACAGTCACCTTTGGCAGTGTACTTGCTTAGAATGGACCGGTGGTGTATGCTATTCTCTAGCCACCCAGATGTGTTCATTTCCTTCATGTCCATATGTGTATAACATCTTGCAGATCGTATTGTTTTTATGTACGATGTTACACCTAGACACCTACTGGCCTTTTTCCTGTAGTTGTCTGCTGTGCTGCTGTAATGGGACAAGACTGTGTGAACATCACTGGTTAATCTGTGTACTACTTGTGTATGTGTGGCTTGTCATGAACCAGAGGTTTGAGCCAGGCACTGCCATATCACCTGAGCTACCATGTATGGTTGCAGCCTCTGATGCCCACACCTAGTTGTTATAATCCTTCTGTCCTCCTGATCACCCTCTAACAGCTCCACATTGGCTATATGGGGTTCTTGGGGTAGGTCACATATATGTAGGTCTAGCAGGCCACAGTGTTTCATTCTTAACATACTGTGAAGCATGGCAAACACAGTGACCATCTGTGAAGCCTTTTCTGGTGTATATTGCAGGGCACCCCAGATGTGTCCAGACATCTGACTCTTGCTTTCAGCATACCAAACACCTGCCAAATTATGTTACATGTTGCAGTGCGTGTACTGCTGTATACATCAGTAGGTGTAGATGGGGATATGCATGGCGTTGTGAGTCAAGGCTGCAATGGATAATTGCAGCTCCCTGTTTGTAGAAGAACACACATTTAGTCACCTTGCTTACTGCGGACAGGTCTTTATTCCTATTACATCACAGATGTGGTCCTGTACTTACCACGTAGGAGCCCCTCTGGAATGCCACCCTGTAGAAAAGGAGCCCTCAACTCACTTTCCCTCCATATTGCAGTATCATTCACATAACTGGGGTGTGTTACCATGATATGATAATGAGGCCATCTGCAGAGTACACTACCTAACAACTGAGCAATGGCCACCCCTTTCTACTGATGTGCCATTCAGCAACATCTCTTGCTGGGGTTTACATTGGTAAGTGAGTACAGTCAGTTGCACTAAGGACATTGGAAAACATGGCAATGGCACAGAACTGTTCTGTGGCAATCCTGCACTCCATGGCTATTTTTGGGAAGTAGATGAATTCACCCACTTTCCTATACGTTACTGCCAGAAACTGCCTTAGTATGAGACAAGTGGCTATCTGACACACCTCTGCTGCATCAGCCACATGCCTTTGAAATTTCAGAAAGACCAGTATAACCAGTCTTAGGCACACTTTTGTTACTACCGGGACAGGTTACCTCTCATACTGCATGAAGATACGCGGGGTATATACATCCTGTACCAAGCCTTTGTCTAATCTTTATCTATCTATCTATGACTTTCTAGTCAGATAGCTGGTTTGACTGTAGTCTAGCTCTGTGCCTTGCTGTCTGCCTTCTGGGATACAACTGCAAATTATCCTCTGACATAGACTGTAGAACCCCAGCATGCTGTAGTGCATTAACAGCAGCTTGCATTTTTTTTTTTTAAATAAAATGTACTGTGGAATCTGCAGAAATGAGAATAAATTTGTATTAATTTGTTTGAAGAAACACACAACAAATTAGGCTTCTGCCAAATGCTTTCATAAAATTGGAACAGACAAAATCCACTGGAAACACCACACGGAGATGACCACTGTTGTAGAAAGCTTCTTTATTGGAAACAGGAACACACAAGCGCTTTCACGTAGCTGTACTACGCTTCTTTAGGTGTAATAAGACATAATCTTAAACAGCTATTTACACAAAGACTTTTGGCGCTCAAAACTAACCAATTAAGACCCTAATTGAATAATTATAACATTCATACTAGGCTTATTTAAAGAAACAACATTAACAAATTCATGTAATACAAATAAAAAATCATTAAAACATTTGAAAATGGCTTAAATAGCATAGTTGGCATAAAGCGCGCATAAAGCGCCTTAAATAAACTGTTCTGCAAAAGAAGAATATAACAAAATCATCTATCAAACTGACGGTGCAAGCCTGCTGGCATACCAAGGTTGCTTTGAAACAAAATAGTAAGTGTTCATGACCAAAGCACAAAACTTAAACCATAAGCCAGAGTGTAATACTTTCTGAGCAAAAGTATACAACACAGCGATATCACTAATAAAATTAAAATATGTAAACCAGCTCTGTTGTTGAAGTCGCTCAGCTGAGCTCATACTGAACTCATTACCATATAGTATACAGTTGGTAAACAAACCAAGTACATCAAACGACACCAAATGTGTAAGGTGTAGTGTGGTGTAAAAAGATGATATTTCCAAACACTACTATCTATCAGTATATCCCATATAATAACTAATTGTCTAAAAATAAAAAACATCAGTAAATTGTATCTATTTATAAGTAGAAGCCATGACATTTGTTAAAAACATCTTGATACAACCATCGCAGCGGCAGAACGTCAAAAAGTGCTAACTTAAACCACAACTGCAAAGTATGCTGAACTGGTATTAGATCTCAAAAAGAGAGCAACATTACCATTCAAAAAAAGCACAAAAATAATATCCATCCATAACGATCACAATCGGAACAGGATAGCTGTCATAGTCTAAACAAGAACGTTCATAAAACCGATCAAGACAGCAAGTGCCAGTCCAGCGGTGAAAAGCATCCTACTGACAACAGCAGCTACCAAACTAGAAAGCGAGGTAGCGACCAGGTGCTGTCTTACTAAAGTATTACTGGTTGGCTAGCCTAATGAAGGACTCGCCATCTCATGATACAAACCTAAATGTCTAAATAAAAAACATTGCCAAAGATGTCTAAAACAAAAAATATATTGGCAACAGCAGTCAACTATTAGTAACATATAACCAGATCACTCGATTCTAATGTTGCCTAGCATCCAGGGATCTGGCGAAATGCTAGTAGGATGGTTCACACTAATATCGTTGCAAACACTAGATATATCAACATTCAACGCCCAAGTGAAGCTAAAAGGTCAAAATGGACCTGACCAAAACAAGTAAATATAAAGACTACAATAAAACGCTCAAATAAAATGCATTTAGCATAATAAAAACTAAACTGGATCAAAACGAATTGCAGAGTAATGGATAAAATTTTAAGCCATCTATAGGTTAATAATGACCTTAATATTATCCAGTTATCCAATATAGCAGTAGGCTCAAATGTACCAAACAACAGCATGCCATAAACACAGTAATGCAGAACACAAAAAACAAGAAATATTAAATAGACATAACTAAATAACTTAACTAGTCAAAGAATAAAACTAGCATCATGAACAAATACACACCTATATAGGACCATAATCAAATCAGAGACCACGACTATATAAAATATTATAAAAAACAGCCCACTGTTCACTTATGCTATATGAGGGCCTTAACACAATGCATATACTGAGTACCTGACAGATCACTATATGAGGTTGTGGACAGATCTATGGCAACCTAGCACAAGACATAATGTATGAGGAATTTATAGAGAAAATGGCTCCATAGAACCATATCTAAGAAAAGTGAACCTATAGAAAAGCACATAAAGGGCTCTCAAAGCGAGACCACTCGCTTTCATAAAATTGTTAGAGTACTTCTCTGTCACATTTCATTGTTGTTGGGCACACCTGTTGTATTTTGGAATCTGGTGAGTATGTGTGGAGTCTGCAATTATTCTCAGCTGAATAAATTATTACTTCTGGTTGACATTAAGTCCATTTTGGAATTGCATCCACCACTACTCCACTGACATCTTCTTGTGACATGCTACACTGTTCACAACTTCTTTTGGAATCCGCCCCAAAGTATCAGATCCCTTTGAATGATGGTAAGAGAGTGTTTAATACAATCCCTTATAAAGGAGAAGTTGCAAATTCTTGCTGCTCTACCAGTGAACATTCAAGAATTTAAAATGTAGTGGGATCTAAGATTGTTTTACATCAAAATAAAGTAAACATGTTACACAATACCTGGCAATATCAAGAAAAAACCCCACTAATTTCTAAACATTGAAAAATGTGAAAATTATTTTTATATAAATGAATATCAGAAAAACAACAGTTGATATCTATTCACCTGCACAAGACAGAGGAAAAATATTAATGCATTTGAGTTTGCTATTGTGTAAGCATTAAAATGAAATCTTTTAAAACACTGCATATAGCATTGTTTTGGAATTATTGATGCAAATATGAACAAACCATATTTGACGCCTAGAGGCACCAGTAGGAGTTAACTGCAGATGCACCTGGAGATGTCACTCAGATGTAATGAGTTAAGACACGGGCAAACATACATTTATATAAAAGAAAACAAATATTAACATGTTCTTAGTTACATACCGTACTCATCATTTTTTGTGCAACTATTATGAAGCCAACATTACATAAATTGCTCAGTTCCTGCCTTCCCTTGAATTTCACTCCTCCACCAAAACATTTTTCTGCATGCATTGCTCCCACAATTTGCATTTTTTCTATGTAATTTGCTCCTTCCCTTTTCTAAAGACCTCACTAACAGTTTATTTCTCTCTGTTATAATATTCAATACTTAATATACAGTTGGTATAGACATTGGATTTCCATTTTCTAGTAAATGCATTTTTGGCAGCATCCCAAGTTAAAAACTTAGCAAGGCCTTACTATGTCTAGGCAACTCATGTCTTGTATCCCAGCTTAAAAAATCATTTTCTTTGTTACACTCATTTGTCCACTCAATACTTCTGACAAAGTACTCTGCAAATAATTTTTGAAGTTGGCCAACTCATTACACTCCCAAAACATGTTCCCAAAACATGTTCCCAGTTATCTCTTTCTTCTCCATCACACCTCCAACATTTGCCATTTACTTGAGGAAAAACTGCTTGGACTCTGCTTGGGGTATAAAATACATTTGCAAACAATTCCAGCAAAAATCCTAAATCTTTTAGACTTTGTTGCATACTTGGGAGTCATACATATGTTGTTCCATGGTTTCCTTAAGAATTGCTTTTCCAGTCTCTCTTTCCAATCTTTTATAACCTTCCCTGATAGTTATCATGCAATATTTTATATTCCCTAGTATTGTTTTTTTTTAACACCAGCTTCTGTTCTAGATTCAGCTAAAACTCTACTAGAGCAAGTCTTACACTTAGAATTTGATTCTCTTTGCCTATATTCTGATATTAACCCCTGGTAGGGAAGACAGACAGTCTGTAGCCTACAGTCCAAATGTCTTCTTGTCCTCTTCCCTCTCCCTTGCTAGTTATTTTCTCCCAATACCTTGGTTCCTATGCCAATTTCTCCAATAAATTCCAGCCCCCTCTTGCCTATTCTCTGTAGCCCTAATTCCAGTCACCCCTTTCGGCAAAGTCACCTCTCTCCATTCCCATGTTGGCTTAGTTCTTAGAATACTTTCTGCTACTTTATGAATCTAAACTTCTGTGTGGCCGTTGTTACTCTCCTTAAAGATCTGAATCTAAAACTCACTGCCTCCTTATTTCTTGAATCCCCCCCCCCAGTTTTATCATCATCCCTTTCCACTTTGAATTACAGCTTTCTTCTTGTGTTATGTATATGTAGCTATAGAACATTCCTTCAAATCAGGTAATCCTAAACCACCTTTTTCTGTTGGAAGGATCAACTTATCCCACATGACCCTTACCCTCTTCCCCTCCCAGACAAATTCCTTCAACTCTATTAATTATTGTTCACAACTTCCCCTCTCATTGGTAAAAATATGCTTGTCCTGTACATATAACTAAAGGGACTAAAAACATTTTATTGCTTGTATTTTGCTATCAATATCCATAAACAAGAATTTCCAGTTTCTCAGTTTTTGTATTATTTTTGATTAGTCTTTTTCCACATATCACTAGCTGCCATAACAGAATCCTTACTCCTAAATACTTCATTTTACAATTACAACATACATATGGGTATTGCTGGACGTGTGGGTACATAGTTTACAGCGATAGCTTTTGTTTTTTTTTTTTTGTCTTCATAAATTTAATATCCTAAAAAGACCTGAAACAGTTTCAAGATGTTCTACAACACTGAGGTGTCCTTTTCTGGTTTTATCTAGTACAAAACAATACAGTCTGCAAATAAAGCTGACCTTTTTTGATTACCAAACCAATTATATCCTTGAATTTCTGAGTCCTTTATTTTCCTTGATAATGGCTTTAAATGTAAAGCAAATAACAAAGGGGAAAAAAAGAGGACACCCCTGCCCGATTCCTCTGTTTAGATACAATTTATCAGAAAGGAACCCATCCACTTTAAATTTTGCTTCTGATCCCTAATATATCTTCCTACATAACTCTATTATTGTACCAGGCAATGAAATGTGTCCATTGCCTTACCCATAAAATCCCATCTTACTCTGTTGGATGCTTTCACTGTGTCAAGACCAAACAACAACAACAGAGGTATTTTCTTAGTCTCCCTCTAGATCATCATTGTTCTGTTAACTGATAAAAAAGCACACACACAGAAATGCAACTGAATAAAACAACCACCACAAAAAAATGTATGTATTTAATAGCAAAACTGGTAAACGCTTTCCCTATACAGCTTTTTCAGACCAAAAGTGAGAACACACAACATCCACATTTAAATAGAATTACATCACTACCTGTTATACAACTAACCAATCATGGGGATGTAGAAAATCAGACTGAGTTAAAGGAGATTAGATGGATAATCTCACTGCAGTCCCATAAGGGCCATGGATTAAATGAGCATATCCCTCTACACCCAGTTTTAAAATCTAGGGGTTTCAGGAAGAAGTAATTTCTGCACACTTATATGATGTTTTTGTTTTTTAGATTTTTTTTTCTTTTATACATCTCTTAGAAGCACATTTTTGGCTTCATCTTTTATAGAAATCCGGTACCTGTGTCTTTAAATATGATTCCTATGACTGGTTAGTTGCGTAACAGGTAGTGATGTAATTCTATTTAAATGTGGATGTTGTATGTTCTCACTTTTGGTCTGAAGAAGCTATTTTATATAGCAAAAGCATTTACCAGTTTTTACTATTAAATACTTTCATTTTTACATGGTGGTTGTTTAATTCAGTCATGTGTGTGTGTGTGTGTGTGTGTGTGTGTGTGTGTGTGTGTGTGTGTGTGCTTTTTTATCACTTATCTTGTATTTATTTCACATCACACAGTTAATTATTTGGGTTTTCTTTGCTTGCTTTACTGTTCTGTTAATGTCGTCAAATGTTTGCTTCCCCACCACAAAACCACACTGATCCATTTCTATCAATTTTGGCAACATCTTTGCCATTCTTTTAGCTATTATAGACATAAACATTTTATAATCATGGATTTAAAACTTAAATGGGCCAATATGAAGCTGGGTCTGAAGGGACTTTAGTGTCTGTAGGTATTACAGCCACCACAGCTTCCTTATAGGATGTTGGTGGTTCCCTCATTTTAAAATACTGTTAAAATCTTCAATATCTTTAATACTTTCTTCCCGCCTAACTTCCAAACTTCAAAAGGAATACAATTTATTCCAGGTTCCGTTGCACCACTGCGCCGTCCATTTTAAAAGACTTTTTTGTTTTAATGAAACCCACAAAAAAGAACACCCCCATAAACTATTAAGTTAAAACAAACACAGAAAACTACGTTCATCATCAGATAATGAAGTTTAACTTAACCCTCCTGATAGAAACAACTGTCACAAATTGACAGATGCATACACAGGCATTACCTAACCTAAAGTTAAGTTTATCTATGCTAAGACGCATTTTGCAGCCTGTTCTTCTACTTACATTAATTGCTGTCTGTTCTTGTCTTATCTTTATTCCCTCTCCAGAAATGAAAAACAGATTGTATGCTTTCAGGAAACATTATCTTTTAGCCTTAAGATGTGTTCTGGGTTTTACTGCTTACCCCTGCAATCAGCTTGTTTCCCTAAAAACACAAGAACAAAATGTACAGCCCTCAGCTGCAGACTTTTCAACTCATACTGAACATTTATTTGCTAAAGGAAAATGTTTCATTGTAGTCAGTTGTCTCTTATTTATTTGGTTACGGGAAAAATGTTATTAGATTAAGCCAAGGGCCTTACTCCAGATATCCACCTATACAAAAGTAAGAGAAAACATATCAACTCTACATATATGATTGCGATGATGTGGGATGTTGTCATGTGTGCCAGTGAGAATAGGACAGTGCATGTGTAATACATGCCAGCATAATTAGCTGGAGTTTGGTAAATAATTTTGTGTCATTTGATTATCACACTGACTTGTACAGATGCTTGTGTTAAAATGTATAAAAAGTGTTATTATAACTGATTAAATGTTTATGTTTAAACAAAGAAATCTGGAAGGGAAGAGTAGAAGTTTTTGAAATTGTTCTATAGCTTTCAGATACTGTAACAGATCTTAGCAAAGCTCTGAGTGTGCATTGTACCAGTGTCAGGTGATCAAATGGGATGTCATTCCATTACCAGTACTGAGAGGATGGAACCCTCACAGCAGTTTGTTTTCTTTTCTTTGGAACTTGATATAAACGATCTAGGACAGTTGTCACAGTCAGTTGAGTTAACTGGGTTCAGTCAGTTTGAAGAAGCTCATTACCTTGCCTTGTGGAAGTAAGCATCTCAGCATCCAATCTTGCCTTGGTGTATTAATTAAGTTAGCTAGGGGAACAGTCATTCTTTAGACAGCCAGGGAATAAAGTGAGATTAGTTGAGTAGTGTTTTTCTGCATCTGTTTGAATCTGTCAAACTGTGTTATTTTTATTTCTCCTGTGATTGAAACTCTGGTGTTTACTGTACTTAGATATTTAGTATTCTCATGTTTTCTATTTTATTATTAAATATTTGAAATATTTCATTGTGGCTGGTCTTTTAGAGAATACTTTTAGCATTTTGAGATTACATGTGCTTATTTTAGTGACGCTATGCCCACTCCAAAAAGCTTTGGTTATACTCCACCATTTATATTAGTATTGATTTTACTCAGTATAATTGGATACCATTACCCTTGTAAGAACCTGAGTAGTTGATTGGTGGCAACATAGTTACCTTCTAGTTTGGGCAGAAGGGGTATGACTAGTAAATCCATACCAGCCTTTTTCAGAAGTGTGTATGTCAAAATTAAATATCCAGGTGTGGGTATATCAGCTACTTGGAATTAGGACACAGTACTCCAATGTGAATATTGTTTGGGATCTGGAGAGATACAGGGTCCAGTCCCAGGTCTGCAGCATGCTCCCTGTGTGCTCTTGGGGGGAATTGTGCTTGATGCAAAGCGCTGCATCTGAAAAATACTGCGTAAATCCATTCCTGTTTTTACTGACTGTTTCTCACCAGCGTCAGTGGTGAGGATTGAGGCTCCTTGATTACTGGCCTGGGGTAGAAAGGCCATCACAATGCTAATCTGTGCACTTTTACACCCCCTTCTCTACATCAACAACCAAAGATTACAGCATATTAAATTAAACATTCTTTTGTTCACTCTTTATTCTCTTTTTATATTGTAATTCCTGAATTTCTTAACACTAAAAAAGGAAGAAAGCCTATTCTTTACTTTAGTATCTTTCATCATATTCAACAGTAATTGAAAATGCTTCACAATATAACTCATACTGGTACAACTGTATCTTCTCAACAGCAACAACTGAAAATGCTTTGCTATACAACATGCAATTTATATCATGAAATGTTTTATTCAAATATTGTTAAGAACAAACATTGTTTTACTTAGTTACTTTTTCCTTTTGCTTTTATGTTTTTCCAAAGATTATTGAGATGAAGTGGTGCATATGCTTTTCATTCTGCCACAAGTTTAACAAACTTAACAAAAGTCCAGTCTTTCACTTTTTCTTGTAAAGCCACATTATGGAAATGTGATTGATGCTTTACAATCTCACATTTATTCACTAATTTCAGTGCTGCTGGTCTTCCTGTTCATCTCCATCTCCCAACCCCAGACTCCAGTTCAGGTCCAAGGTACTCAAGATTCTTCTTGTCAAGTCCTGTGCTTTTTTCTGTCTCTCAAGCATTTTCTTTGGAACAATGGAAAAGGTGTATGGGCAAAGTCTCTTTATGATCTTTATTATTAGAAGAATGAGAAGCAGTGCCCCTGTTTGTTGGCTCACTTTTTGTTGGACACACTTTTGTATTTCCTCCTTAGCCTGTTATGCATCAAAAAATGACTTTGCTCTACCAGGAAAAAACACATTCTGAAGATGGATACAGCAGCTTGGATCTCACATCTGCCTCTTGACATTTCCAGATTGCTGAAATAAATTTGCTTTCTTCTGCTTTATGTCCAGTGAAGAATCATTTTCCACAAACGCTCTACTATCTCCAACTTTTAATAATTTGCCCTTGTGCCACAGTTTTGTCATTATCATCTCTTTCTGTTGGTATGAATGATCTCTACTAATACAGATCTTGGCTGATTTCTCATGGCCATGTTTGGAGCATACACTTGAGGTGCCCATTCAATTAACAAATCCCGCTGTAGAATTCCAGTCCAGCTGTGTATTCTGTGTTTTCATACAATTAATATAGTCGATTCCTTCCAGTATCTCTGGTACAGCAGAAAATTTCAGGTTTACACTGCATGCTCTGTCCATTTTTAAATAGCTCTTCTTGAGCACTCTCATACTCAGCCAGCCTTTTCTTTGTTTTGACCTCTGATTTTTACATCTGAATAGCTGTTAAACTTTTCTTCCATTTTTTTTCCAGACCTCTGTTATTTGAGTTGATACACTCCAATGTTTCATTTTAATCAGATTTAAGCACATCTAATTTACTTTCTCCTCTAGATTTCTGGAAGCCATGTCTTTCACCAAAGCTGAAGCTTGAACTGCTTTTTGCTGAATAGCTGCACAGTTCTTCCAAGTCAATGCTTTTTCTTCATCTTTTCTATTTGATTTTCTTACAGGGTCTCTATATGCTTCTTCTTTGCTGGCATCCAGGCAGTGTAGTTACTAGTCAGTAAATTAATTTACTAAAACTGACAGATTTACCTGCCCTTATCTCTCAGTTTTCTATTTTGGAAGAGATGAAATTAGCTGTTGATCAGTGTACAGCCATTTTGGAAGTCTGGGAAACATATTCATGTTAAACAGGAAGTGTTATGATAACAAACCTCCAATAAGTGTATAAAAGCCAGTGTATAAACCCTAGTTCAGGAGAATTCGGTCAACAGTGAAAAAATGTAATTCATTTTACTATACAGCGGTGTCCTCATGCTAGACAAGCTTCTGCCAAGCACAAGCATTTGCCTTAATTACTGTTTCAGTGATATTTTGGTTCAAATGCTTGAATTTGTGTCATTTTAACACAAAGTGAAACCTCACAGTGAATGGTACTGTAAGCATCTGCTGCAGAAAGCTACAATGTTGACTTGACTGGGCAGGGCTCCCCTGTGTTGGCTTAAATTAGTACTGTAATTTACCTATATATAACAGAACATATTATAGATATTTTTAGTTGATTTCCTTCACAGCAGTTCTATTGGCTAATATTGTAGTTAAGAGGCTATGTTACACCATTCACCTAGCATGATTTCTTACCAATACATAAACCCGATAACCTTTCAGCAAAAATATATGCAGGGAGGCAGATGTTCCGAAAGGCAGTTTTACTTTTTTGGGGAGGGGATTAGCAAAAACAATTAAAACAAAATTACTGTATGATGGGCCCTAAATTTTATCTATGCATGGCAGTTAGTGCAGATGACCAAGGGTCTCAGCTGTTAATGGACTGCTTCCTGTAGTCAAGGATACAGGCATTGATTCCTTCCACTCAACAATTGCTTAATGTGTGACACTGAGCAAGTTATTTAACCAGAGAGTGCTGCAGAGTCGTCTCTGAAAAGGACACTTCACCTAGTGGGCTTACCCAACTAACAAACAGATAAAATAAAAGAATAAAACTGCCTGCAACTGCAAGTTCATATTGAATAATAATAGCTCCCAAAATTCCAAAATGCTACTACCGTTGGCTTTCATTACAAAAAACAAAAAAATTGTCTTAATATGCCATGCCAGCTAGATGGGTAAAATAAAACAAATTCTCAGACTACATTACTCAGGTCTATTGCAAAAATATGGCAAATGAAGGTTTTCCGTACATATTGTGTTATTTATTAGTATCATATTTACAATGGTATTCATTCTCAAGGTTGAAGAATTGTTTGACACGTTAGCTGGTGATAAGCAGCTTTTAACACAAGTTACAGATAGAAAATGTGCTAGCCAAGGACTGTAAAAAGTATGTGACAATAAATATTCTTAAAGGCCAGCTGAGGTATTACAGTTCTCATTCTTTGGGAGATTATAGTTTAGCTGCTGAAAGAAGAGAAAAATCAGCATGTATGTATTTTGAACATTTCACTAATAAGAGTAACATTCACTATTTTTCAGAAATTAAGTGATATTTTAAAGGTAGGTTGTTTGAGTTACCACTCAGAAGTGGACTTCAAGCAATTCAGCAACCAGCAAAAACAAGAAATGTGACAGCAAAGAGGTTATTTAACATTTTTAGTGGATGGCTGGGGAGAAACACTCCAGATACATGTCTTTGTGATGTGGCAGGAAACCAGAGTACCCGGAAGAAACCCACATGAACATAGGGAAGGCATTAGGACTCCGAACAGATGGCACCCCAGCAGAGAATTGAACCAGAGAACCTCTGGCTGTGAAGCAATAACACAAACCTCTGCACCACTGCACCATTTCATTAAGATTAGCAAATGTGTTTGCTTAGTTAAATACATTGCTGCTTAAAGAGGTGAACTGACACTGGGGTCCATATCAAGGTAGAGCTTTGGAACAGTGAAGCACTTCTAAGTTTCAGATGTATGTTACGATATAACTAATACCATTATGTGAAGCATCTCCACATGGTGTTGGTTATGACATTCAAATAACATGACAGATGATTCAGATAAACATCATCTTTTTGTAACCATGACAACTGCAGAAAAGAAAAGGATTTTAATTGTTTCTGACCACTGTTTTCCCTTGCTCTTCATTATGTATTTTTTTTTAAACATGACATTAAAAAAGTGATACAGGTACACATACTACAGAAGGTGCATAGCACTACAGAAAACAAACCATACAATCAACTCTTCTGTTATTTTCATGCAGCATACATTTTATGTAATTCTTAATGAGTTTTTGGCTTACATAATCATCTATCTTTTCTACTGAAGCCAACAACTCTGTAAATTCAATATCACTATACAAGTACAGCTGCTGCTAGTTGAAAGGTTTGCTATCTTAAAATTTGCCCTTACAGTAAATATATTTATTTTTGCATTCATCCCATAACTTGTGCATCTGGGGCAACTTTGTGCTTATTTTGTAATTCTAACTGTACCAGGAACTTTTCTCTCTGGGCGTCCATTGAAAACAACTGCAGAGAAAAAAAAAGGGATTTAAATTATGCTTCCATATTCTCACCCCCCCCCAAAATAAAAACCTTCATTATGCAATTCCTATGAATTTTGGTTCACATAATCAAGTGTCTTTTATATTAATTTATTTATTTTATTTGACATTTGTTTATCGGGATTGTCTGAATGGGTAGATGCCGGTTTTCAGCAAAAGCCTGAGAAAAGCTCCAATATAAACTAAACAAACAGCACATTAAGTACAAACTACAGCGATTGGAAGTTCTAAGGAACACATATTGTACATAAAAATAGTTAAAAATACACGTTAGTAGCCAGGCATTTACATATAATGGGTAATACAACTTACTAAGAGTATTGTATGCTAGGTTTAATTTATCTAGTTAGATATGACATTTGTTGTGTATAACAAACATTATCTAAGGCGCTGTTGAAAAGCTAAGATTATTGATGACTTATTACATGGAAAGGAAAATTAGGATGAGAGTAAATGGAGGAGACAGAGAAATTACACACAGAATGTAGGGCAGTGCAAGTGAGATGAGTTAGAGTTGTATCAGACAGAGAGATGAGACTCTACACAGGAGGTAACAGATGTGTAGGTGTGATGACTACAGTGCAGGAAGGGTGATAATCAGCCACGTGATGAACATGAGCAAAGCCAGGAGTCTGTTAGGTGAGTCTTAAGAAGTTTTTTGAACTGTGAGGGGTTTGCAGTATGGGGGATAGAGTTCCAAGTATTGGAGATACAGCTGGAGTACAGAGAATCCCTAGAACTGTTATTAGATTTTGTGACTTGTAGAAGGAACTTGTCAGAGGATATCGGGTGTCTTATTAGAGTGAGGATGAAGTAGATTATGAAGTGCTGGACACTTATCAGGCTGGTATACTATGCCATGGGCAGTTGTAAGTTGAGAGAGATTGTGTAACTCTAACCAAATGAGTTGACGTACAGCAGTGCAATGATGGGATCTATAAGTGGAGTTTGTAACAAATCTGGCATTCTTATTGTAGTATGCTTCTAGTTTTGCTATGTCTGTTTTCTTCAGGTTGGTGAAGATAGGAGAGGCGTAAAGTAGGGTAGAGAGTAGATGGGTCCTGGCAATAGATTGTCTAGTGGAGTTGGTGAGGTATAGTTTGATTCTACATAGAGAACCTAGTTTTATGTGAACCTTTTTTATGATTATGGCTAGATGTTTATTGAGTTTCATGTTATTATCAATTGTAACACCAAGTATCTTTGTTTGTTATACAGGATCTAGTTTAGGATTATTGGATGAATAGATTAGAAAGGATAGGGAGTCTGGGGTTTTGTTATTCGAAAAGAGTTTAGTTTTATTGGGATTAAGAATTAATTGAGAGTCAGACAGCCAAGATTCTACAGCTGAGAAGGAATGTTGGGTTATTTCTTGGAGGTAAGAGAGTGTGAGGATGCCGCACATGAGTGTGGAGTCATCTATGTACTGAATGGTAGTGGTGAGGTAGGTAGCAGGTGGAGTTTATTGGTGAAGACGCTTAATGGCAGTGGGCCTAAGACTGGGCCCTGGGGAACACCTAACATGACAGGTAGCAGACAGGAGAAATCACGTTGCCATTTGACAGCTTGTTGTCAGTCAAACAGGTAGTCATTGAACCATGCAAGGGCAGACTGGCTTAGTTTTAGGGCTGAGAGTTCATTGAGGAGTTTTTGATGACAGACAGTATCAAATACTTTAGACATATCTAGGAAGATAGCAGAAACTAGATGACCATTACTTCTAAATTGGTTAATTGTGTTTCTGAAACTTAAGAGGCAGTAGTGGTACTATGATTGGGTCGGAAGCCATGTTGGGAATTCGTTAGAAGGTTATTGGATAGTAAGTAGTGCATAAACTGAAAGTGGATACATTTTTCTAAAATTTTGAACAGAGAAGACAGAATTGCAATTGGCCTGTAGTTACAGAGCTCTGCAGAGGTCCCACGTTTATGCAGTGGTATGATAGAGAATATTTTCCAGATTTTGTTATTGTTCTGTAATAGAGCGGCTGATCAAAATATCAACAAGATAAGAGACAGAGTCAGCAGCTAACTTTAGGTATTCAATAGGTAAGTTATCAGCAGCGAGGGCTGTGGATTTAAGTTATTGAGCATTTTTTTATGGTGCCGGTTTGTATGGACTTGAAGGAGAAGGCAGTGGTAGTCTCCTCATGACCTTTTGGAATATTTAGAGGAGTACTGCTGTTATTTTTGGTTAGTGATAATATGTAATTAGTAAAATAAGTATTAAACTGGGTAGCTATACTGTTCATAGTATTTGTAGTTGTAGAGGCTGGAGTCAAGGATTACCCAGGTTGTAGCAGTTGCTTTATAGCAGTCCAAAATGTTTTAGGATTGTTTTTGTGTTTTTGCTGGGTTACAATATAGTAAGTTTTTTTATCGTTCTTGATCTGTTTCTTGGCTTTATTATTTAGTTGCCGATAATGAACTAGGGTGGCTTGTTTTTTATTGGACTGATATTGTGCCCAAGCTTTATCACTTATCTTAAGTAACTGTTTGGTATCTTTTTGTAGCCAGGGAGCATAGTTTGATTTTACCCTGATAGTCCTAGGAGGTGCTTGGCTGTTTAATATATCTAGGAATGCTATTATTAAAGTACAGTATGGCAGTATCTAGGGGGAGTAATGTTAGTGGGATCCAGTCACAATGCTGGAGGGTGGATATAAATGTTTCAGGTGAAAACTTTTTTTTGTTGTGAATTTGTCTATATATAGTATTTCTGGAGGGGTGTAGACATTGTCTGAGCAGGTAGGTGGAGAGGTGGTTGCAAATGCTATCAGGAAGGCAACCTTACAGGTTGGCAAGTGAGGGTTTGTTGGTTAAAACCCAGTCTGGGATTGACTGTATATTAGAGTTTTTGTTGACTCCAGTTGGGGATTGTAGTAACTGGGAGAATCCATACAAGCTGATGAAGTTTGAGGAGTTACCTGAGGTGCACGTTAACCAGTCCATATTACAGTCCCCCATTATAGGTTCATAGGTTGGTACTAGGCTATCGGCCCTAGGGTCTATACAAGCCTAGCCATAACAATGCCCTGGATATTTCTTCCCACAATATTTACTTCCCTGGACCCCTGTCTAGCAGGGTGACTGACATGATCCCCGGGGTGAATTTCCTATCTCTCATCCAATCATCAAGGTTCCTTTTGAAGAGGGCCAAGGAGGTGCTCTGTTTGACATGTATGGGCAGTCTATTCCAGAGTATGGGGAGCCTCTGGGTCATTAACTTATCTCTCCAGCATGTTTTGTTCATTGTGATGACAAGGTTTAGATCCCTGGAGCGTGTGGTTTCCTAAGGAAATGTTAAGGATGACCAGTGAAGGAAGTTCTCAGTTATGGTGGGGTTGTTTCCAGGAGGGATGTAAATTGCTATAATAGTTATGTATTTATTGGGATTTATTTCTGAGTTGACTAAATAATACCTCTGTATTACTGAGTCCAGATGGGTTTGGTTCTAAGTGGTCTAGTTTTGAGTGTGTTTTTATAAATAATAGATATGCATCCACAGCATTTATTTAATCTGTTCACTCTGTAGATGTTGTAGCCAAGGGATAAATTTCATTGTTGCTTATTTCAGGCTTTAACCAGATTTCAGTTCACACTGTTAAATCTGGGGAGTAGAGTGAGAGAGAGAAGTGTGGAATTCATGTATTTTATTTGCTAGGACCCTGAGACACATGTTTAGAAGTAAAAGGTCAGACTTTTTGTGGGATGGATTAGTAATAATTTGAGTATGTGTAACACGTGGTGTGTCTGGTCCTTTCTGATTAACTTTGGGGCCCAGATTTGGGTGGATATCACCGCCAAGTTTGAGGTACAATACTGTATGGGTTCAAGCGTTAGTTTAGTATATTTACGAACTAGTTGGGGAGTAGTAAGTTGACATGCATACCTATATGTGAAAAATTCTGTCTGAGGTAAAGAGGTCTGGTGCTAAGTCGACGTGTATGGACTTAGTATGGGATGGGAAGGGAAGTGAAATGGTAAGTGAGGAAAAGGCTGTAACTGACTGTGATTGGATGTTAAATTAGAAGCCAGGAAGAGAAGAATTAGGATAGAAGGTATCACAAGGGATAAGAAACTAAGAGTAATGCTACTCAACGCCAGAAGTCTAAACCTCAAGATGCACGCACTCGAAACTCTCCTTAGCATGGAGAACATCGATATCTGTGCAGTAACAGAAACCTGGTTCAAGGCTCCCGAGAGCACCCCAGCACTACCAGGTTATACCTCTTACCATGCTTTTCGGCCCCAAAACTTGGACCGAACCACAAAAGGAGGGGGAGTATCAATATTCGTCAAAGATACCCACACCTCCAGGTTGGTGGCACAGCACGAAGCATCAGAGACTATCCATGTGCAACTAACAGTGGGTAAAACTGCCTTCCAGTTTATAGCCTGCTACAGATCACCCTCCCAAACCCAGGAACCCCACTCGGCCTTCCTGAGAACACTGGAAAATATGAAGGTCTCTCCAAACACCATTATATTGGGTGACTTCAACTACCCAAACATAGACTGGGAGCATTACTCTAGCTCCAACACCCTAGCCCAAAGGTTCCTAGAATTTATAAACTCAAATGCTATGGAACAACTTGTTACCACTCCCACAAGAGGGGAAAACATACTGGACCTGATCATCACCAACATGGCGACTCTATGCTCCAGACCAGAAGTGTATCCCTCACTGGTAAGATCAGACCATAAACTAATCTCACTGGATATTCACATCCCGACCCCACCCCCTGCCCAGAAAACCACAGTGAAAAACTTGTCTAAAGCAAATTTCACACTCCTCAAAACCGAGATGGAATCCTTCAAAGCCCCCGGGCCTGTAGAAAATACGGCCCAGACCGCAGAATCCTTTATAAACGCATTCTATGAACACCTTCAGGAATGCATGGATCATGCAATCCCAAATAAAACCAAGACCCAATCCTCCAAAGGCAGGCATCCTGTCTGGTGGACCCCAGCCACAAACAAACTATACAATAGAAGGAGGAAGCTACTACATGATAGAGCAAAATCCCAAAAAGGGAAGGCATCTCTGATCAGTATTAGCAAAAAACTATGGGCACTCATAAAATCGTCTAAGGTCAGCTGCGAGAGAAAAATTGCACAGGACACTAAGGATAATCACAAGGCTTTCTTTAGTTATGTTAGGAACCTGGGTGGGAATTCCCAGATATGCTCAGAATTGGTCCAAAATGACAAAAAATACACCGAACCCACAGACATTGCCAACATCCTAGCTGACAGGTTCGGCACAAACTCCCCCCCCCCATCAAAAGGGCAAATATCTGTCCCAGCAGAGTGCTGCCCCCCTGACATCTCAGATGCTCAGATAAGAGCCGCCCTCTCCAAAGCAAAAAAACACAGCATCAATGGGACCAGACAGTGTCCCGGGCTGCGTCCTACATGAACTCCAAGAAGAGGTAAACCCACACATAAAACTACTGTTCAATCTCAGCCTTACTACAGGATATGTACCCAAAGAGTGGCGTACAGCAACAGTGGTCCCTCTCCACAAAGGTGGTGCCTCAACGGATCCTGGAAACTATCACCCCATAAGCCTGACTAGCTTGGTCTGAAAAGCTATGGAAAGGATCATCATGGACCTCATAAATAAAGATATTGGGGACCTACAGACACTGGATCCTACCCAGTTCGGCTTTGTTAAGGGCAGATCCTGCCTCTTAAACCTGGTTGATTTCTTTGAAACAGTCACCAAGGCCACTGACGAGGGGAAGGTGGTCCACACAGCCTACCTGGACCTCGCAAAAGCCTTCGATACAATATCCCACTCGGGCATTATAGATAAGCTCACCAGCTTAAATATAAACCCCTATGTCACTAGATGGGTTGCAAACTGGCTCAAGGACAGAACCCACATGGTAAGAATTGCTGGAGCCATGTCAGACTCCAAACCAGTTACAAGTGGCGTCCCACAAGGCTCAGTGCTGGGACCTCTCTTGTTCGGTATATATTTCTCGGAGGTACAGGCCAACACGGAAGGACTGTGGCTGACCAAGTTCACAGATGACTGCAAACTGGGTGCCATAATCGACTCTCCAGCCGACACAAGCATCCTCCAAAAGGGCCTCATAGAAACAGATAACTGGTGCCAGAGCCATGGCCTCAAGCTAAACGTCAAAAAGTGTATAGTTATCCCCTTTGGCAAAAACAAAGTGCCCGCAAATTACCACATAGGTGGTAATCCATTAAGTACAGAAGAAGTAATTAGGGACCTGGGGACCCAAGTTGATAGCAATCTCTCATTTGACAACCACGTGGCCAAAGTGGTTAGAAAAACATTTTATATAGCCCACCTAATCATGAAGATCAGGGGAGGTCATCGTGCCTCTTTACTCATCCCTCATCAGGCCCATAATTGAGTACAATGCCCCTTTTGGGATGTACCTTACCAGACACCTGCAGCAAATGGAAAGACCCCAAAAGTACCTCACCAAGAGGATCAAAGGGCTCAAACAGATGCCATATGCTGCCCGGTTAAAGAAACTCCAGCTCTACTCAGTGGCATACCGCGTGCTCAGAGGCGATCTGTGCCTGACGTATAAAGCCATGTCTAACCAGGAATTAATGGACATGCTGCACCTCAGAAAATCCAAATCCCATCGAGCTACGTGCTTGAGAGACTTGAACCTCAGCACTGAAATAAATAGGACATGCTGGAGGGACAGATTCATCACCCAGAGGCTCCCTTCACTCTGGAATAAAATCCCAGTCCAGGTTAGGCAGAGTCCCTCATTGACTCTCTTCAAGAGGAATCTTGATGAGTGGATGGGAGATCGTAGGTTTACCCCAGGTATCACTTCTGTGCCACTGTTAGACAGAGGCACAGTATACTAACCTCAAAAAAGGGCATAGCAAAATTAATTTAAAATGGGTGGCGAAAGCCAAACACACTCTGGCTAGGCTTATAAATGCACTAGAGCAGATAGCCTAGTATGAACCTATGAACCTATAAGTGTGGAAGAGCAACATTGTAGAACTTGGAATGCTGACAGCTACATGTAGTTTATGGGGGATAGGCAAGCTGGTGAGAGTGTGGTTAGTTAAGATGGAGTTTCAAGTAAGGTGAATGAGACAGAATGACATGAGATGAAGTTAAATAGTGGCTGATTGGTTGGTAGGAGATAGCGGGAGGAGTAGCACAAAGGGGTACTCATGACAGTGGTGGGAAGCAAGCAAAAAACAATCATGAACCAGTTTCAGGGTATACTATGTCTAAGACAACCAGCCCTCGCCTGAGTTAGCATAGCATTCTTTATGTATTTATTTAAACAAGACATGTCCAGTGATGGTAACACAAATGAGAGTATACAGAAAAGACCAGTCTATGTCCCTACAGTTTGGTACAGCTCCAAAGCAAAAATTATGCTTTAGTAGAAGAAAAATTATTGGAGAGGGGGCAACTAATTAGCAGTAGTTGCTATAACAGGAAATCAATACAGCTGGTGCAGGTATGGATACAGCAAACAAAGAAAAAGAGGTTAGGAAAAAGATGACCGAGCTAATGGTTGGTAGGGTGGGCAATCCTCGAGTTGCGTGCTTCCTAGTCAGAAAGCCAATAGACACCAAAAGGCCTCCACTGAAAAGTGGGAAAACACCCAATTGGATAATCCAATAAACAATCCAATTTAGGCTTGCTAAAAGTTAAGTAAAACGAATATTTGCGCTAATCAAGGTTTGAAGCACAGTTTACAAAATTGAAAAATATGACCTATGCACTTGACCTTTTATTTTTTAAGGCTTTATTTATTTTATTTTACATTTGTTGACGGGATAGTCCAACTGGATACATGTCCATTTTCAGCGGAGGCTCAGGGAGAAAAGCTCCAGCCATTATATACAAACAATATTATTATATATACATGCTAATAACAGTATATCAATTCAGTACAGTATTTCATTCACTAAGAAGGCATTCGTCACAAAGAGTGTCACAAATTAATACAAGCTGGAAGGTTATTGTCATAAATTAGTACAAGCTGGTAGGTTATTGGCAAACAGATAGGATGAAATCAAAGTGGAGCAAGAAGTCCTCTATTAGCACATGGTTGTAGGATGGAGTTAGTTGGGATTAGCACACGAACATAGCCAATGTGTTTTAAAGTATTGTGTTAGACTTTTTTGAATTGGGTTAGTGAGAGTCTTAAGTAAGATCACTAGGCAGTGAATTCCAAATTTTGCCCACAGAGTTTGCAAACAGAGTGTCACCAGCTAAGTTGTTAGTTTTGAATGTTTGCACTAAGAGTCTGTCCGATAAGCATAGTGCCTTGAGGTTACTGTATAGGGCGATAAGGTTTTTCAGTGCAGTTGTATTTTCAGGTTGGTAGAGAACCTTATATGCAACTATTAGTTGCTTGACTTGGAGAAGACTAGGTAGTTCAAGCCACCTTACAGAATTTAGGTTAAGGCAGTGGTGTGTTCTGTAGGCTGCACCAGTGTCAAATCTAGCAATGTGATTATAGCAACATGAAAGTTTGTTAAGGTTAGTTTTACTCAGGTTTGTGAATAAAGGGGAGGCATAAAGGAGGGTGGAGATTAGATGTGTTCAGGCTATAACAGTTCTAGCTAAGGGAATTAGGAAAGGTTTAATCTTGTATAGTGAGCTAGCTTTTTTATTAACTGTTTTGATGGTTTGATTAATATGCAGGTCAAACTTAAGGTTATTATTAACAATTATACCTAAGAGTTTAGTTGAGGGATCAGGAGAAATAATGGTGCTGTTATTGGATTTTATAGTAACAATGGGTGAGGAGGACCTACTAGTGGGAGAGAAAAGTAGCAGTTTTGTTTTATTAGGATTTAATATTAGCCGGAAATTAAGGAGCCGGTTTTCTACTGTATTAAAAGTATCTTGGGATAGGATTTGCAGGTCCGTAGAGGAGTGGCCGAGCATATTAAAGTGGAATCGTTTGCATATTGTATACAGGTTGCATTTGGGATGGCCTTATACAGGCCATTAATAAAGATAGATAATAGAAGAGGTCCTAATATGGATCCCTGTGGGACTCCAAGAGTGATAGGTAGGAGGGGTAGATAGTTTGTCCTGCCACAGGACAGCCTGTTGTCTACCACTCAAATATGATTGGAACCATTTGATAGCCTGGTTATCTAGGGCAATGGTTTTCAGTGTGTGAATGAGGAGTTGGTGGTTAACCATATCGAAAGCTAACCATATCAAAAGTCTTGGAAAGATCAAGAAAGAGAACCGAGGATACTTTATTATTGCTTCTATTTTGGTTTATGACGTTAGCAAAGGAGAGGAGGGCCGAGATAGTACTGTGATGTGGTCTAAAGCTATGCTGAGCGTTAGCCAAGAGATTGCTCTGGATAAGAAAGTTTATGAGTTGTTTGTGGATACATTTCTCCATAATTTTATCAAGGGGTGACAAAATAGCTATGGGTCTGTAATTTGATAGTTCAGTGGAGCTGCCTCCTTTATGGAGTGTGATAACATGGGATATTTTCCAGACGGAGGAGATGGAAGCCTCAGATATGGTCCTATTGATCGGGATGGAGATGGGATATGCTATGACATCTTCAGTTTTTTGTAGATACTCTGCAGGGAGGAGATCTGCAGATAGGGTGATTGGCTTTAATTTCTTAAGTAGTGTTCGGATAAGTGATGTGGAAACTGGTTGGAAGTTAAAGGAGAGTTGGGAACTAGGTAAACTATAAATAGGGTTTGGGCTACTGGGATATAGTTGGCTTGCTAGATTCTGGATGGTTTCTGTGAAGAAGCTATTAAAGCTATCGACAACTTACTCAGATTAATAGCCGAGGGGGATGGAGTGGTGGATCGTCCAGGGTGAAGGAGTTTATTTATACTTTCCCTCTATTTAATAAGTTTAATGCAACAAATTAATGCTTGTTAATGAATAAAGAGGAAAATGTATTATCTGGCACACAACAGCAAAGAAGATAAGGCATGTTCAGATACATTCCTCAAGCAGGGTACGAAATGGCAAGCTGTGCACTGTCCTTGGACGACATGCCCTTGTAACTTATTTGAAGTTCACGAAGCGCCGATGTAGCAATTATTGAATGTGGTAGGGTCGTAAAATAGGCAAAGAGCAAATAAACATAACTTGTAAATTCACCTGTGGGGAGATGGCAAAATTGCAGACACAAGGTGCAGGGTTTGATTCTCCAATGGGGTAATTGACTATACTTAAAATGGCCCGCAAGGGCAATTAACCTAGCATTAATCTATGCACATATGTTATAAAAACGTGTATTTTATGCAGCCACGTTAACAAAACGTTTACTCCTGCGTATGGGACAGAACTACAACCTTCTGCAGTAAATCGGTAATGAAACCCTACAGCTCCAAATAACTGCGTGCAGCAGCAAGGCACTTCCCCTACACTATTAAGTAATTAAAGAAAACAAATAGCAAGTCCGCAGTACTTTTTTTTTTTTTTTGCTTATAATCGGAATATTCCGTTACTCTACTGCTACGCAATGTGTGCTGCAGTTTTCAATAGGGAAACAGCAACCCTCACTTTTAACAGCTTGCCACAGAATGTAAAGCTCCTCCTTTCGCCGACATTAAAAGTTCAGAAATATGCTACAGTAATGCAGATTTAGCTGATGGGTAGGTCTCAAGATGATACATTACAGCTATTTTTATTCAAAAAACCAGGAAGCATTTACTCCGTTGCAGATAATCTTGCTTAATCTACCAAAAATGCCCTTGCTTCCACACAAAGCCTAATAAATAAAAAAACTACTTCTGTGATATTACAAAATTCTCAGATTACATTTAAATTGTTGTAGTGAGTTTACAGTAGAAGATAAAATGCGTAAATCAGTCAAATAGCACACAACAACATCCATACCTGGATTGAAGGAATTCCGAAGCGGACAGCTGTAGAGCTGACGACTAGAGCGCTGACACTAGTTTGCTTCCTGATTGGTTAGTTGCGACAGGCCTGCTAAGGTGAGAGTTCACAGCACTGCACAGCAACCGTGAACAACCATGGCGGCGCTCAGATGTAGTTCGTCTCTTCTAAGAGTTATTCTTAAAGTGAAGGTGAGAAGTGTTAAAGTACATAGTTTCTGACCCTATTGTTATTCCATGACAAAGATGTGTCATTTGACCATTACTGAACAACACACACTTTAAGTAAACAAAGACTAGCTTATTAGCTTGCTTTCTGACAGGTTAGGGGCATGTAGGTGACAACACGTGAACGGGGTCATATAAGGTGCTGCATTTAACAATATATCTGGTGTTGTTAAAAAAAAAAACTATTAGTTGAAAAACTGTTGTTTGAGGCGCTGTTTGATTTTTTTTATTTTGGCTTGTTTATTAAGCTATTTGTACACTGTTTTAACGCACATCCAGAGACTGGCAATATGAGAATCAGTGATAATTTGCTGCATTGTAATGCATGCCAGAACGGCATACCTCTCAAGTGTACCTCATTACGAGGAGCGTACATCATTTGGGATCTTACAAAGTTCATGTTCCTCAAAGTTCCACATTGAAAGGGTCTGTCACCTATTCAGTGTTAAGAATTTTGTAACTGATATCCATGATAAATAAAAAAGAATCCTATAATTCATTAAAAGATCCTTTTCATAAGTAAAACCAGCATATTTTAACCATTCGACCTTCCTGGTTGACGTTGTTAGTAAGCTGTTAAAATGTGTTCCACATTTTGCCCATTTGTTCCACATTATGAGGGCTAGTGTTCCTCATTTTGAAGTTGGAAGGTTGAGAGCTATGGAACCACTTCTCCCGAAATGTGTTTGGTTGCATGCATTATACAATAGTTGTGTCCAGTCCATCCATTTTTTCAATAAAATATATTGCCACTTCAGGGGGATTATTTTAACCTTGAAACCATGCTGCTTGTTTTTTGTGTCCAGAGAGCCAGAGTTTATACTACTAAGAATTTGTCATCACTTTTTTCTTTTGCTTTAAATTGCTTATGATAGGAATGTCAAACTGTTATCCTCCTCCATAATTTTGTATGAAATATGGTGTATAGACTGACATGTATGCCCACACAGAGGCCTTTTATCATGAAGTAGAAGTGGCAGTTGTACTTGACAACTTGTATATAATGGTGTCAGAAACAGTGGCAATTAGACCGTCTTCATTTGGGTGGTTGGAGTAATGTGGTAAGACAGCCAGGATGGATGTAGTTTGACAGTGAAAGATTTTTCTGCAGTGGTGTCCATCATAGACTGATTGTACTTTCATAAGTTAGCTCTTGAATATCTGTTACCTACTGGCTTGCAAATCCTGAGACAACGTAGACTGGCAAAGTGGAAGATGGTTAATCAGATTATCTGATGCAGGGCCAGCAAGAAGTGGCCTGCTTTGATTTTATTAAATGTTTTTCATACTGTTTGTTTGAGAAAATGCTGTGTAGTAAAGAGATGGACAAACTTCAGAATGTGCACTTCCACAGGAGATGAAACACGTTAAGCAGATGTACCTCACTATATATGTTTCTACCACTTCACCTGAAAGTTTGTTGCAGGCAGGTAGCACTGTTTATACCAAAATAAAATGATCATAAAGTGACCATTTAACTGGCCATTGCATCCAATTTCCTTAAAACAGTTTTACTTTAAGAACAGTGTTTATTCTCCAGTACTCAATGCTGATGGCATTCATGAGACATAGTTATTTTTATTTTTCTGGAAGTAGTGGTATGTATGTGCATTACCCTTTTAGCAGAAGTGAGTTGGAGTAGTCGTGGTGGAATAGTTCAAGACTGTGGTTGAAGTGGAATAAACATAGCTGAAGTATGAAGTGCAACAAAGAAGATGTTATAAACATTGTGTGTGTGTTACAGGAAATGGAAAGACCTGAGCTTGAGCAGCTGCCATGCATCTGTTGCTGTGGTTGGATTACTTATTGACCTAGATTATGTCAAAGAAGGTATACCTAATGCAAGATCCTAGAGTGCATATTGGTTAGCAAAAAAAGTTTCATATTGGTCTACTGACAGAAGACACAAGAGCAAAAGGTGATCTGATGCTTTTACTTGACCAACATAGGTTTTGCTCTATATTAATCCAGTAAAATATATCACATCAACTCTTGTGTTCTCAGTCAGCAGCAAGTGTTGACTTACAAACGGATACTGTCACTTAATGATCACTTTATTTGTGTATTGTGTTCTCAGAAAAAAAATTTACAGTAAATTGTAGTTTTTTACATTGTAGTGGTCTACGTCATTTTGCTTTTTGGTATCACTTTTTCTGATGCAGTTCTATTTTTATTGTAATGTGAAAACTGCTAATGTGGTAATAGGTGTTGTATCTCATCAAGACTTCAAGTAAACAAAATATATGACATCATGTAAGAGACGGGACAAAATATATGAAATCATGTAAGAAACTGCTGGCATGCATACTGTGCTCAGACTTAAGAGAATTGTAAGATGTTTAATTCTTAGGATGGTGTGTGATTAAAAAAGCTACATGCATGGTTGTAGTTCTCGCTGTTGTTGGTAGCAGTAAGGAGCTGATCTTCTTGTAGTATGAATATTTCCACAGGTTTGATTGATTGTAATAGCTAAACTTAGTTTTAGTCTTGCAGCTGCAAGATGTACCAATGTATTTCAGAATTGTATGCATTTCTGCCCCAGTTGTCTTTCTGACGATTGGCATATGTGGGTAGTACAACAGTAGATGGCATATGTAGGCAGTACATCAGTAGAGTTATCTTGAATACTTTAAAAACAAAAAAGAGTTTAAAATAATGATGTCTGCGTTGTCAGAGTTGGGATATTCACATTCCCACGAAAATGTGAGTGCTCTGCTTAGTCTTCCTCTCCATTTCAAAGTTTTTTTCACCTTGGGATTGTGGAAGGCTGCATATTATTAAGTTGCTGAAACTGAGTGGAAAAGCTGTTTTTGTGCTGTCACTGTAGTAGAACATATCAGTTTTGTGAGCCTGTGATGTGTTGATAGCTAAACCAATACCTTTGATGACTGGCCATTTTATGTAAGAATTTGGAAAGTTATTTTATTACATTGGTTGATATGTCAGCTAGAAATGTTTACTGCTGGATTTTTAAACATGTTACCTACAAATCCTTTGTGTTCAAGCTTGGATCTTTCTAAGAAAGTTGGACTGAGGCAGGAGGTTTAAACTGTAGATATTTTTGTAATCTTCTGTATTTAACATGTTTAATTTTGAGTAGTTTGAAGTACTGCTTAAAACTATTAATACTAATTTAGGCCATTTTACCTGCTTCACAATGTTACACGTTGTATCTTACTAGCTGTCCATGAAGTTGCAAATGTTGTGCATCATTCAAAGTAACACACAGATGGATCAATAATTCAGCAGTCTCCAGTACCAGTGTTACAATACGAGTCTCATGGAAGTAGAAAACAAACGCTGGATTTAGAAAGGGCAATTTCAGTGAATATTTGGTAAACAAAGGACAATTCATTCTTGGCATAAGTTAACAGATCTCTAATTATGGGATCAGTTTTCAGGGGGTATGTTGTCAATGTGATTAGTTACATGGGAAGTTATACTTGCCAAGGGGACAATTATGCACTTCTTGGCTTTTAGTGTTAGTCCATGGTTTTGGCACCAGCTGTCTGGGATGTGCTCTCTTGAAAGATCTTGTTATTCTTTGGGGAGTTTATGATTGCACCAAGTGTGCAGTTGTAGCATTAGCACTGACCTCCAAGAAGTAAATGTCAAAGGGGAGTGGCCCAAGGGCTGAACCCTGGATTACACTTCTAGTGGCGGGCCTTTCAGAGGAGGTATAGCCACCCACCCTAACTTTCTGGGATCTGTTTTCTAGCCAGTTTGTTATCCGGTGAGTTTCATGGGGATTGTAGTTTAGCTGGGAGAATTTATGTATGATATCTGTGTCTGGGATGGTGTTGAATGCCTTTATGAGATCTAGCTATATGATATGTACTGTTTTACTGTTATCTACTGCTTTAGTAACTTTTTTGAAGAAATCAACCTAGTTAAGTAGGCAGAACCTACCTGAGATGAATCCGAACTGGTTGAGTTATGAGTCTGTACGTTGCTTATATCCTTAAATGTTAATTCCGTAGTAATCCCTTCATTTTCCTTATAAGAAATACCATGTACAGTGCCTAATGGTAAACATATTTTCTGTGGAAGTAAATGGTCAAGATCCTGTCAGAAATGTAAAGCAGATTTAGAGAAACCCCTCTTGTAGCAAATGCTCTGGCATACCTGAACTGCATTACCTAGTAATGCATGTTTACCACCCTCATACATTTATATTAACTGTTTATAGTTTTACATACAGATTTCCTTCTGATCATCATGACCACTGTTTTGTATGGCAATTAAAATAGCAAAATGATCATCTTATGCTGAAATTCTGGAGTTACTGTAGATAATTGTTTTGTGCTCTCTGTAAATTGTTGATATCATAGTGACTTGATTTTTATTTTTCTTATGGTTATAAATGAGCAACACAAAAGTATGCAGCACAGAAAAGACAATGAATGGGCACCAGTTTAGGTAGAACTTTTCTTCTTTATTACATGAGAAGTGGACTGATCCATAATGCATACTTTTCAGTCATGACCTTTACAGATACACAAGTCATCATAAAATAATATTTTATCAATGTTCATCTTAGACATGCAGAGTAAATGTTTCTGACAGTTTACAGAACATTAACGATTTGCATACAATTGGTAAGCAGTGGAACTGATTGTTTTAAAGAAGTACTGTTACAGCCTGAAGTGCTCAAGAGGTTAATTTATTGCTGCTTTAAGTGCAGGTAAACACAGAACCCAAAAATACAAATAAAGCCATATTGCCAAAGTATATTGATTTTTTTTTTTTTTTTGTGTGTTCTGCAGCAGAATTTTAAATGTGGAATTTTACTGGATTATCCTGGTAAAGGGATGGAAACATAAAAATTGTTTATCTTCCCATCAAAAATACATCCCACATTATTCCTATGGACTTATCATAAACAAAGTTTGCACCAAGCCAAACCAAATTAATATTTTGGTCTAGTTATTTTGTGCCAGCTGTTCCTGATTTTCAGAGTTGTCCTAATTCCCAGTGATGTGAAAGTGGCATATTCCAAAGAAAATATGTATTTTGCAGTAATACTGAAAATACTATATCAGGTACATGTTATGGATGACTGATGTTACAGACATTTTTACAATACTCAAACTATGATATTTCTGAATCTGTACTTATAAATATTATTCAGATGGTGTAGTGTATTCATAAACATATCTATGAATGTAAACATTACCCGATCTACTGGCACAATAGTGTTACAAAGTAAAACAATACAGAATTTAAATAAATGATTAAGGCTAGTATACATTTTCTGAAAATGCTCTGTAAGGGGTTTCATCCTTCAACAACAGTAGTAGTATGGGTGATTACTGAATAATGATTCTGTAGTTTGTGGTTTTAATTTTAACAGACAGAACTCTGTTTAGAAAAAAATGAAATTACTTCAGCCTATTTGTTTGCATGCAAGAGCAGCTATTTAATTACAAAACATGCAACAGGAATACATTTCTACTGAAAATAACTTTTCACATCAGAGTGGGTGATTATCTCTGATAATGCCTTCTTATAATTAACAAAACTGTAGTGTGCTCAGTCCAAAATGAAACCCATGTATCTAGAATAATCCAAGACAAAAAAATGGGTAAAAATCATAAACTGCAAGTAGAGTTAATATTTTAGCACCTTTGCCTTTTTAATATTAAAGCTTGATTTGTTTTGTTATTAGAGGGTAAGGCTATTTTGCTAATGTTTCTCTCTTAGTTTGATTCCATTAGTCTCAGCTTAGTACGTGGCTTCAAAGAACCCATTTACTTGCACTGCTGTGTCTGGGTCCTGTCAGAAAATGGGCACAACACTTGTGTCTAGTATATCTTACCTGATGAATAAAAAAAATAAAGCACTGATCACAGCCATGGCATTTTGGCAGTTGTAAAATATTTCCCCTACCTTGTATATGAGAACTTGTTGATACGTCGATAAGATGAATTATTTGCCATCAGTTTCTCATCTGTAAAGGAGTTTTAAAGTGGTTTTCAAAGTTCAATATTTGACAGCCAATGTGCAGCTATTAGATTTTGCTTGTGGCTGCACTTGGGAGTGTCACTAAACTACAATAAAGCTACATCTCCATCTTGCTGTAATCATCCATTGTGGCTTCATTTGCATACCTTGCAGTGCTCTAACTTTGTCACGAGGTGCAGTTACCATTTTGTTCAGAGTTCAGTGTCTCATTGTAAAAGTACATGAAGACCTTGTGAAGTGTTTTACTGTGAAACATGTGGTTTATTGTAATGCATTCAGATGGCCCGTTTTTTACTCTATCCTGTTTCCATGAGTGACATATTGAGCAATAAATCTGACACTTTCAGTGGTATTTAATTGTTTTCACAGCCAATGTTTATGTAAAAATGGTTTTACAAAGTTCAGTAACTGGACAGTACACATCACAGCAAGGAATTTGACCACTGTTAAGCACTTTTAGGTTAACTGGTAAAATTTGCTTTAGAAATAGCGGTCGACCATATAAAACCTATGCCTACTTTCCAGTATTAGTTTTAGTAATTTTTGTCCTGCTCAGTGTTTATGCAGATATGATGTGCTATAGAGTATGGTGGTATTTTTTTGTACTGTAAGTTGTGTCTAGAAGACCGCTAAACTACTTTTGTTCAATGAGTAGTGGGATACCAAGCATTAAAACCTTCATTCAATTTGTACCATTTTGTTATGGTTTTTGATTATCCTTGTGGTTTATTTTGTCTTATAAAGCCTTTTTTTTCATATGTTCATATTTATAGTTAATATTTTTGTGGTGTGGCCACTTAACCAATGTTGCATTTAGATCTGAATTTATTCAGTGTAAATAATTAATTCCATTTGGAGTGTGATGTCCCCACTCTGACCAGGAATCAAGGAGCCTGAATCCTCACCACTGACACTGGAGAGGGACATTCACTTGGAATACAAATGGATACACTCAGTACTTCCAGATGTAGACCTCTCTCCATCAAGTATAATTTCTCTTAAGAGCACACAGGGGACACAGAGAAACCCAGTCCCCGGGGTGACTGTCTTCCTTCAGGTCCGCAACAAGACTCCCCACTGTCACAGCTTCAGAGTCCTCAGCTGAGCACCCAAGCCAAGTCCTCCACTTCTCTGTCTGTGAAACAAGTGCTTTGTGTCCGTGCTGCAAGTAGCTCACACACACACACACACACACACACACACACACCTGGGAAAGCCTGACACAGGTTTACTAGCTATGCCCCCCTTCTGCCCAGACTATAAGGTAGTGATCATTGCCACCAGGCACTACAAAGCCAGCTATCTAAGGCTCTTACAAGTGTGCCCAATTATACTGAGTAAAATCAATGTTAATACAAATGGTAGTTTGGCTAGCAGCATGGCTTTTATGAGTGGTCAGAGTTATCACCAAATAAATATATGTAGATATTCTCAACTTAAATATTTTTCTAAAAGGACTAGGCACAATAAGAAGTTTAAACCATATATTTATTAATAAATAATAAAAGAACATAAAAATATGAAATATCTATTTACAGTAAACACCAGAGTTTCAATCACAAGAAATATTAAAAGTAGCACCAATGGAAAGTTTCACACAGATACAGAAAAACAGCATTTAGCTAATCTCACTATCTCTTCCTGATTTTAAAAGAATTACTGTTTCCTAGTTAAGATACTTACTGTCACAAGGCAAGATGATGTGGGTGAGGGTCTTTCTAGTTAGGTTTCCAAGAACCAACTGCCTCTGAGACATCCGTCTCTTCTAAATTAAAACATTATTTCTGTACAGAATGAATTCACATACATATGGTCATCTGGTTCTGTTTATTGCAGTATCCCCCATCACTAGACAATTCCAGGATTTTAGCACCTACTTGTCAGTAATACACACACAAGCATTAGTCCGATCTGCTGCTGCTCTCAGAAGTCATAAAACCATTTTAACACTTCTACTCCTCCTACAGAGCTACTAAGCCAGGCTTCTTATAGACATTGTGTATCTGGCTTTATTCAAAACTGTGAGATAACATCTTTATAGCCTAATTTAATTTCAGATATTTTTCAAGGTTTGCTGCAGCTGGATTGTGATTAACCTCTGCTCTTCCATTGTCCTCTGAAACATATACATTTAATTCAGTTACAATAATACATGTACATTTTTTTTTAATTCCAGCAGGGCACAGGGCACACTGATATATTTTGACACAAGCAACTTTACAAATGCATTTTTAAACACAAGCATCTATACAAATCAGTTTGATATATAAATGATATATAATTATTTACAAAATTTCAGTAAAGTTGTGCTGGCATATGTTACACATCCACTGCCCTACTTCTCCTGGCATGCCCAGCAGTACCTCCTATCGTCACATGGAGTTATGAAAAGTTCTGGCATTTTGATGCATGCTTGTGTATTTGTTTCTTTTTTTCATGTTTGTAAACAGATTAACAGTTCACCTGTTTTACTAATATTTCATTGAGGAGGAAACCATGCCCATGTGTACAGTGAAAACATGCTTTGTATTCCTCAGTATAATTTAAGATTAAGTGGATCATTTGTAATATGTCACTATGTAGAGGAGTTGGAATCTTAAGTTGAGCACCAAATGTTAAGCCGAAACAGTTTCAGAATAAATTTTGATGCGTTACTGTAACCGCACCATTGTTAGCAGCCAAATCCAAACCAAAGCTAGCTGCAGATGCATGGAAAGGAAGACTGAGTTTGTTTAGAATTTAGAAAAACAAAAACAATGAAATGGAATCCTGCAAGAAATGAAAAAAAATGGAATTAAGCCAATGAAATATCTGATAGTCAGTTTGAGTGTATATGATAAAGAACATAGTAAAATAGGTTCTAGTGACTTTGAAAGAGTTTCTCATTTGGGGGTGGGGTACTGTCTTCACAGGCAGCAACGTGATGTATGCTGTCAGCAAAAGTAGGCAAGTTCTAAAATCAGAATGATACATTGTGCAAAGATAGCACTCTTCAAAAAGAAAATTACATCAGTCAATGACAGAAGAACAAATTATTTAGGGAAAAGTGGAGTATGATTTTAACCATGTTATTGAACAAATGTCTTTGGGGGTGAAACATTTCATGAAGGACTGGTCATAGGAGATTATAGCAATAACCCACGCCTGGGTGTGGGTAATGCGGGATTTACCCACGGTTGGTGTGGTTCGCCCTCGGGACCAAACAAAGACAACCGTGGGTAAATCCCGCATTACCCACACCCAGAAGTGAGTTATTGCTATTATACTATGACATTATTTAAGAAAAGAAATAATTACTTTTCTTAAATAATGGCATTGTATAATGCCTCTTTGCTGCCCTTCCGCAGCTGCCTGGTATCCGCGGCAGTTCTGATGTACTGCGCATGCCAACGCAGTACATCAGAGCTGTGGCTAAAAGCAACGGAGAAAGCAAGATCTCCGTTGCTTTTTTACTGTTTTGCTATATTAAATGGGTTTAACATAGCAAGACAGCTTTAAAATAAGCAACGGAGATGTCCGTTGCTTATTTTAAAGCTGTCTCGCTATGTTAAACCCATTTAACATAGCGAGACATGTTTAAGAAAAAAAGCAACGGAGAAAGCAAGATCTCCGTTGCTTTTTACACACTGTGTCACTATGTTAAAGGAGTTTAACATAGCGAGACATCTCTGTTGCTTTTTTTAAACCTGTGTCGCTTTGTTAAACTCTTTTAACATAGCGAGACAGTGTTTTAAAAAAGACTTATACTAATGGACAAAGTCCGGGTGACCGGACCTTTTTCCATTAGTATAAGTCGATTTACAACGTGCACGCTGGCCAATCAGCGTGCACGTTTTGGAATATTAATGGGGGGTCATGGTATAATCTAGGATAAAGGGAACCTGTGAATGACAAGTGTAAGTCAATAGGGGCAGCCATGTGTTTACCTGGATCTAAATGTTGTGGTACTATGCCAATTCTAAGTGATGAAAGACTGAATTTGGAAAGCTCTTCAGTAATAGCAGTAGGTATTAGTGTATTGAGTATAGTAACATCTTGCACACCTTCATACATTTCAGGAATGTGATCGTGAGGCATAAAGCGAGGAATAAGTTAGAAAGCCATGTTAGCATCCAATTATTCTGTTATAAAGTATGAAAACGCCAAGTAAATTAATAACATTAACGTATACCTGTGTGTGTGTGTGTGTGTGTGTGTGTGTGTGTGTGTGTGTGTGTGTATATGTGTGTGTATATATATATATATATATATATATATATATATATATATATATATAATATTATATAAAATGTATGTATACGTGTGTGTAGAGAAGCTTCATTGATGTATTTAAAATTTATGGACTGTAATGCAAAAAAACACATCCATATAAAAAGGTTAATGCATGTTTTAACCAAGGGGGAGGGGGGTTGTAGAATTCATGCAAGACATGTAAAAATGTGCTGCTCTTCATTGGTTAAAAATTTTGTTTTGGCATAACAACTTGTTCTTGTGGCCAAAAAAAATATATATATATATATATAAAATGTAAACCTGCATTAGCCTTCTCTACATTAACACAGAGTTACAGTAGGAGAAGGGAAGTGTGTTTGTGTGTATGCTGCCTTGCAAACAGGAAAGCAGGAGCCTGGCCTGTTACTTCTTAACCATATCTCTTTTTCTTTTATTTCTGCTCTATTTTAAACTCCACTTTCATTTTATCCCACTCACTAGCTAATAGCTTGTGAATACATTTCTGCCTTCCCTAATAAATCTTGAGTAATAATTTCCACTACCCATTCCTTAAATTCCTTTTTTAAACCGACAGTACATCATTTTTATTTCATTAGCACGCATTTCTATGTTGGTTATTGGCACATGATCTGAGATGGTTATTGGATGCATGTATAGGCTTTCAATTAAATGCACATATTCCTGTGAATATGAATTATAATTTCTCTTTAGTGATCTGTGATTTCTGTCTAGTGTAGCCCAGTTATTGTACCCTGGGGAATAATATATAAATTCTCTGAGAGTTCCTTTCACTGATGTCGCATCTTTTGTACCAAATATTGTTTTTGTAAATTTCTTCAGAAATCTACTCTATTTTGTTATATTTTCCCTTCTAGGTCCCTCAGCTACATCCTCACTGTGCAAGTGAAGTTCCAGTCCCCACCTATAAGTAATATTCCCTGCTGACAGCTGATTATTTCTCCAGAAATTTTAAGTTCCATAATAGCAGTTTTTGGTGGAATATAAATTCATGCCAGCATAATTCTTTTCCCTTACCAGTAGCTCATTACGACCACCAGTCTACCAGTATTGTCTTAACCCCTCTTCTATCACTTTGGTGCTCCTCAAGCAAGTAGCAGAAGTACTTTTCTTTTCATTCATCCCTGATACTCTGGTGAATATCCAGTCTGAAATCCTTTCTTTATCAAATTCACATGCTCACTTCTTTTCAAATGTGTCTCCTGTAACATTGCTATTTGCAATCTACATTTTTTCATATAATTCAATACTTTTACGTTTTTGTCTGTACCTGTGAGGCCATTCACATTCCAAAATAGCATAGGTAATGTAACCGTTATGATAAGAATCCCATTTATTATATACAACAGCTTTTCTAAAAGTCTATTTCTAGCTTTTGTGTTACATGCACCATTAATGTGTATCAGGTTACCCTCTTATCTGTCACATTTTACAAGAATTTTTGTTTTAATGAAAACCTTCAGAAAAAAAAGAACATTCCAAATCTTATTAACCTAAAAGAAATGCAGAAAACTATGTACATCTTCGAATAATGATGTTGAACCCTCCTGATAGGAACAGTTATCTCAAATTCCCACAGGTATTATCTAACCTAAAATTAAGGCTGTCCATGCTAAAATGCATGTTACAGTCTGGGCTCCTACTTGCACATTACTGTTTGTTGTTGTCTTAATCCTTATTCCCATCCCAGATGTGAAAAACTGATTGTTTGCTTTTAGAAAATGCTAACATTTAGGCTTTAAAATTGCTCTGGCTTTTATTGCCTGCCTCTGTAGTCAGCTTGTCTCCATAGAGACACAAGGACAAAATGTACAGCTGCCCTCGGCTGCAGACTTCACACTGAACATTTGCTAAAGGAAAACTTTTCATTATACTTGGTGTTCTTTTATTTACCTGATTTAACTAGTTAGATTAGGCCAAGGGCTTTTGATATTCACCTATGCAAAAGTAAGACCAACAATATCAGTTCTATGTATGTTATAATCTGTGCACTTTTACATCCTGACCCTCTCCTCCGCAACCCAAGATCAAAGCATATTAACTTAAACATGCTTTTGTCCAGCATTCCTTCTTTTTACATTGTAATGCGGACATTTCTTAAAACCAAAAAAGGTACTTGTTTACTTTTAGTATGTTTATCATGTACAGAAGTAACTTATAATGCTGTATTACATAACATGCAATTTATATCATGAAATGTTTTTCTGAAATACTGTTTAGAACAAAACTTGTTTTTTTAGTTACCTTTTTTCTTATTTCCTCCTAGTGTCATTCAAACAGCAATGACATGAAATTGAGTATATGCTTCTCAGTCCCTCACAAGTTTAACAAAATCAACAAAAGTACAATATGCCTACTTTTTTCTTGTAAAGCCATATTTCACAAATGTGAATGAGGCTTTATAATCTCACATTTATTCACTAATTTCAGTGTTTCTGGTCGTCTTCCTGTACATCCCCATCTCCCAAATCCAGATTCTGGTTCAAGTCCAAGGTACTCCCGATTCTTCTAATCAACTAAAAACTCCACTCAAAAGAGCAAACTCCTAAAACAAAAACAATGAATGAAGACTTGTGGCTAAGGTAGTAGGCGCTCAGTAAACTTTAATTGCCACAATTAAAACAAAAAATCAGGGAAGAATAACAATACCTTTACACTAGTACAATGATAAGCGGTTTCATCTTGGTCTTTGCCAAAATTTCATCAGATAAAAACAATCCATAAAGTCGATATTAATATAGTACATCATTTTACATTACAACCAATAATCTTTTTCTTTCCTAACGCCTTTAAAAATAAATGAATAGTAGTCCTTCCTACTCCTGATTTTAATTGCCCAGTCGAATTCCACTGGTGAGCAAACCTAGCAGTAAAATAAGTAAAACTACGTTCTTAAAAAATAGATTAAAAATTGGTGGCAAGATAAAACTCCAATTCAATCAATGTAGCCTATTAAATGCAAAAAGTCATCTGCGTAAGGCTTTTAGTTTAAGCACACAAGCAATAGATGTCTTAGGTTCATAAGTTCATACTAGGCTATCTGCCCTAGGGCATTTATAAGCCTAGCCAGAGTGTTTGGCTTTCGCCACCCATTTTAAATTAATTTTGCTATGCTCTTTTTCAAGGTTAGTATACTGTGCCTCTGTCTAACAGTGACACAGAAGTGATACCCGGGGAAAACCTACGATCTCCCATCCACTCATCAAGATTCCTCTTGAAGAGAGTCAATGAGGGACTCTGCCTAACCTGGACTGAGATTTTATTCTAGAGTGAAGGGAGCCTCTGGGTTATGAATCTGTCCCTCCAGCATGTCCTATTTATTTCAGTGCTGAGGTTCAAGTCTCTCGAGCGCGTAGCTCGATGGGATTTGGATTTTCTGAGGTGCAGCATGTCCATTAATTCTGGGTTGGACATGGCTTTATACGTCAGGCACAGATCGCCTCTGAGCAGGCGGTATGCCACTGAGTAGAGCTGGAGTTTCTTTAACCGGGCAGCGTATGGCATCTGTTTGAGCCCTATGATCCTCTTGGTGAGGTACTTTTGGGGTCTTTCCAGTTGCTGCAGGTGTCTGGTAAGGTACATCCCAAAAGGGGCATTGTACTCAATTATGGGCCTGATGAGGGATGAGTAAAGAGGCACGATGACCTCCCTGATCTAGATGTGAATCCCTTCATGATTAGGTGGGCTATATAAAATGTTTTTCTAACCACTTTGGCCACGTGGTTGTCAAATGAGAGATTGCTATCAACTTGGGTCCCCAGGTCCCTAATTACTTCTTCTGTACTTAATGGATTACCACCTATGTGGTAATTTGTGGGCACTTTGTTTTTGCCAAAGGGGATGACTATACACTTTTTGGCGTTTAGCTTGAGGCCATGGCTCTGGCACCAGTTGTCTGTTTCTATGAGGCCCTTTTGGAGGATGCTTGTGTCGGCTGGAGAGTCGATTATGGCGCCCAGTTTGCAGTCATCTGCGAGCTTAGTCAGCCACAGTCCTTCCGTGTTGGCCTGTACCTCCGAGAAATATATACCGAACAAGAGGGGTCCCAGGACTGAGCCTTGTGGGACACCACTTGTAACTGGTTTGGAGTCTGACATGGCTCCAGCAATTCTTACCATGTGGGTTCTGTCCTTGAGCCAGTTTGCAACCCATCTGGTGACATAGGGGTTTATATTTAAGCTGGTGAGCTTATCTATAATGCCTGAGTGGGGTATTGTATCGAAGGCTTTTGCGAGGTCCAGGTAGGCTGTGTGGACCACCTTCCCCTCGTCAATGGCCTTGGTGACTGTGTTTCAAAGAAATCAACTAGGTTTAAGAGGCAGGATCTGCCCTTAAAAAAGCCGAACTGGGTAGGATCCAGTGTCTGTAGGTCCCCAATATCTTTATTTATGAGGTCCATGATGATCCTTTCCATACCTTTGCAGACCAAGCTAGTCAGGCTTATGGGGCGATAGTTTCCAGGATCCGTTGAGGCACCACCTTTGTGGAGAGGGACCACTGTTGCTGTACGCCACTCTTTGGGTACATATCCTGTAGTAAGGCTGAGATTGAACAGTAGTTTTATGTTTGGGTTTAGCTCTTCTTGGAGTTCATGTAGGGCGCAGCCCAGGACACCATCTGGTCCCATTGATGCTGTGTTTTTTGCTTTGGAGAGGGCAGCTCTTACCTGAGCATCTGAGATGTCAGGGGGGCAGCACTCTGCTGGGATAAATATTTGCCCTTTTGGTGGGGAGAAGTTTGCGCTGAACCTGTCAGCTAGGTTGTTGGCAATGTCTGTGGGTTTGGTGTATTTTTTGTCATTTTGGACTAATTCTGAGCATATCTGGGAATTCCCACCCAGGTTCCTAACATAACTAAAGAAAGCCTTGTGATTATCCTTAGTGTCCTGTGCAATTTTTCTCTCGAAGCTGGCCTTAGACGATTTTATGAGTGACCGTAGTTTTTTGCTAATACTGATCAGAGATGCCTTCCCCTTTTGGGATTTTGCTCTATCATGTAGTAGCTTCCTCCTTCTATTGTATAGTTTGTTTATGGCTGGGGTCCACCAGACAGGACATCTGCCTTTGGAGGATTGGGTTTTGGTTTTATTTGGGATTGCATGATCCATGCATTCCTGAAGGTGTTCATAGAATGCGTTTATAAAGGATTCTGCGGTCTGGGCCGTATTTTCCATAGGCCCGGGGGCTTTGAAGGATTCCACCTCAGTTTTGAGGAGTGTGAAATTTGCTTTAGAGAAGTTTTTCACTGTGGATTTCAGGGCAGGGGTGGAGTCGGGATGTGAATATCCAGTGAGATTAGTTTATGGTCTGATCTTACCAGTGAGGAATACACTTCTGGTCTGGAGCATAGAGTCCCCATGTTGGTGATGATCAGGTCCAGTATGTTTTCCCCTCTTGTGGGAGTGGTAACAAGTTGTTCCATAGCATTTGAGTTTATAAATTCTAGGAACCTTTGGGCTAGGGTGTTGGAGCTAGAGTAATGCTCCCAGTCTATGTTTGGGTAGTTGAAGTCGCCCAATATAATGGTGTTTAGAGAGACCTTCATATTTTCCAGTGTTCTCAGAAAGGCCGAGTGGGGTTCCTGGGTTTGGGAGGGTGGTCTGTAGCAGGCTATAAACTGGAAGGCAGTTTTACCCACTGTTAGTTGCACATGGATAGTCTCTGATGCTTCGTGCTGTGCCACCAACCTGGAGGTGTGGGTATCTTTGACGAATATTGATGCTCCCCCTTCTTTTGTGGTACGGTCCAAGTTTTGGGGCCAAAAAGCATGGTATGAGGTATAACCTGGTAGTGCTGGGGTGCTCTTGGGAGCCTTGAACCAGGTTTCTGTTACTGCACAGATATCGATGTTCTCCATGCTAAGGAGAGTTTCGAGTGCGTGCATCTTGAGGTTTAGACTTAGCATTACTCTTAGTTTCTTATCCCTTGTGATACCTATGGAGGTGGGTTTGTCTTTTGAGCCTTGCCTAAAAAAGGCACTATGGGGGTAGCAAGAGCCTTTGCCAATATCCGAAAGCCCAGAGGTGACAGGTGCAAGCCGTTCTAGCGAAGCATCGTGGCTTGTCGAGCATGTCATCCCAGGCTGACAGACATTGGATCCCCTTTGAATGACACCAATACTTAAGCCAATTGTTGAAATTGATCATCTTTTCTTCATATTGTGGCATCATTCTTGGTGAGGGTAAGATGCTACTCAAGGTCAGGATCATACCGGCCTGGGCTACATGCTCAGAGAGCTCCTGTATGTCTCTTTTCATGTAGTCCAGGGAGGTATGTCTCAGGTCATTCACACCAGCATGGACAATGACGGAGTCATATTTGTACTTGCCTTGGCGTGACCTGAGTGCTTGTGTTATGTGGCGGATCCTAGCACCCAACAGGCAGCTCACCGTGACCTTCTCCTTGTTCAGCCTGGTGAGCGGGACGTCAGTGTGCCTGACGATAGAGTCACCTATTACAAGTGTATCAGGTGTGTTGTTTAGCCTTAAGGGCTGTGACTGTTCGGCACACTGGCTTTGTGAGCTATGTGTTGCACGTGTTTTGTTGTAGCGGTTGCTTGGGTGCCTGCTTTGGAGGTCTCTGCTGCGTAGGCAGATTTTTATTTAGAGCCTCCGAGTATGTTTTTGTGTGTTTATGTGTTTGGTTTGCTGTCGTGGTAGGTCTATGTGAGACTGGAATTGTAGTGAGTGTGGTTTCCTTCTCCTCCTGACTGGTTTCGCCAGTACTGAGTTGAGAGAGCTTAGCCTCCAGTATGGCTATATGGTTGCATCTCTCACATGTGTTGGAATTTGTTGGGAGGAGGAGAGGGTTGTCTGTGTACATGAGGCAGTTGTAACATTGCCTCAAGATTCCCAGATTCGCCAGCTGGACCGGAGAGGAGATTGACAACTGACCTTTGGACATGCTAGAATAGTATTGGGAATTCCTTTATAATTAAAAAAAAGGGCCAACTGGGAACGAGGTACTCGAGGGGAGTTTGTGAGGGTGTAGTGCTTTTAATATTTTAGTGCTGACTTATATAATTGCTTTAGTGAGCAAGTGCCAGGTAACTTAAATGCAATGTGTTACAGGTAACTTAAATGCAAAAACGACAAACAGTAACTTTCTTTCAAGTGAAACTAGGAAATAAGTACAGTAAGCAATGCAGATATCACTAGGGATCCACAGAAGCGCTGAAAAGCTGCGTTTTAGGTGGAATTAGCGTTTCAGGGAAATAACAAGCAAACAAACAAGCATCATACAAATAAAGCTAGATTCAGCAGCCTTGGATCTAGTCTATGCTACAGCAAACAAGGTGTACCAATTTCAGTAAGAAGCAGTTCAGATATGCAGGCACTATAAGCCTTTAACCAGAAATTCCCAGCTCAGAAGGGCAGAGTCCAGCCTCTCACAAGAGTGCAAACCACGAACCCTTTTAATGTAAAATAACTGGCCTGAAGCCCAAGTGCTTAAACCAGAATTAATACACTTTTAGAATAACAGACACTGAGCCCTTAATCAGCAGTTCCCAACTTAGAAGGATGTAAGCTACCTGTTCTGCCACTACAGTGCAGACCACAAACCTTCTTAATGTAAAACAACTGGTCTGAAGCCCAAGTGCTTAATCCAAAAGACTTAGAATGATAGCTACACTTTAATCAAATTACTACCAAGCAGTAATAAATACAACTGAATACTTTAAAGAATGCCTGGATTAGTGCTCAGGTTATACAAACAAAGCTAGATTCAGCAGGCCTGGATCTAGTCTATGCTACAGCAAACAAGGTGTACCAATTTCAGTAAGAAGCAGTTTAGATATGCAGGCACTATAAGCTTTTAACCAGAAATTCCCAACTAGAAGGGCAGAGTCCAGCCTCTCACAAGAGTGCAGACCACGAGCCCTTTTAATGTAAAATAACTGGCCTGCAAAACAACTGGTCTGAAGCCCAAGTGCTTAAACTAAAAGGCTTAGAATGAGTTACACCAAGCAGTAATAAATACAGTTGAGTACTTTTAAGATGACGCAAAAGCAAAATAAAGTAGGAAGAAACACAAATACAGTAAAAGCAGATGTTTTTTTTGAGTGAGCAAATGAGATGGACCCAGGAGTTACAGGACAGAAACAAGTGCAAATGCAGGCCTTCAAATCAGGAAGTTGAGAGAGATGGAAGACCGCCCAAACGGCCAATAACTACAAATTCTGGGCCAGAACCACTCCTTATGTGGTAGACAGGTTACCTAGTGCTTACCACTCCCACTGATAAGCTAGAAGGCTTCCCTCCAACACAGAAAGGCTTGGGGGCTCAGAAGCTTACAAATAGTCCTGGATACAGCAAATCTGTATCTGGAACACTAATTACAGGAAAGGTAGGAAACAGGCTTATATCAGAAAAGTAGCAAAAACAGTAGTAAAAACAATTCACATGCAGTGCAAGCTGGCACACTTTAGTATGTAGCAATATTAGTCCACACACAGTTTGAAAAAATGTAATTAAATTAAAAAAGACTAAAAGCAAGTGCAGAAAGGGTTTATTAGGTAGAATGCGGTAAAGAGATGGGACTGGGGGAGTGTCCTAGATCAAATCTACAGTGGGGCGGGCACTGCAAAAGCCACCAAATTTAAACTACTACCAAAACAGGGAGGGGGGGTGGGGAAAAGTTTCAACAGAGAAGTGAGGAATCAGAGTGCAAATTATAAAACCCAAAAAATATATACTGATCTCTGTATATTTGCAGAACACTAAGACAACAGATATCTAAGCAACAATTTAGCTCTATAATACAGAATAATACAGAAAAATATACTCAGCTCTATATATTTCCAGATAGTCTTGTAAGGCTGTTCCACTTTAAATGAGTCCCGGGTAATTATTCGAATTCAACAGAAGCTGCCAATGTAGATCTCTCTTTTCAAGATGCACCGCCCATGGTCCACCCCTCTCATTCTTGATAATTTTCTCTAAACTAATGAATTTAAATCAATGGTTTTGATTAAGTAATACATGCTTATTTATGACTCCTTTATGACCAGTAGTTGATGCTTGAGGTTTGATTACAAGTGCTTGTGCTAAGCTCTTAGATGTACATCTGAAACACTAGGAAGAGCAAGTTTGCAGGGATTCATGGGATTTTCTCACTAAAATTAATAAAGCGCCTTTTAATGCGGATGATTTATTGGTCACGGTTGATGTAAAAGATCTATATGCAGTTGTCCCACACACCTTGGGAATGGAATGGTTTGTTGAGTATTTAATAAATTTATAAAATCAATCAAGTAAAGGTTAATTTATTCGAGGAGCTACTGGAAATAGTATTAAAGAACAATTCATTATTTGTTGTTTGAGGAGGAAATCTGGAAATCCTTCTATACCACTCCTCTGCACAAAGGTGACAACTCTGTTGAACCCTCTAAGTATAGACCAATTGCTATTCTCTCACCGGTCTCTAAGATCCTTTAAAAATGTATACATACTCCACTACTGTCCTATCTCATTCACAAAAATCTCCTCACCCCCTCACAACATGGTTTCTGCCCTATACACAGTACCTCAACTGCCTTATTATCCTTTACTCAAAAGGTTGCAGAAGCTAGGGGCATTAGTTTCCTCGTCTCCTGTCTATTCCTTGGTCTCGCTAAAGCCTTCGACACTGTGTCGCATCCCATTTTTCTTAACAAACTCTCAGACCTAAACCTCTGTCCTTCTACTCTTGGCTGGTTCCAGTCCTACCTTATTGGCAGAAAACAAGCTGCTAGATGGCAGCAGGCTTTCTCACCCTTCCTTGCTGTTCAAACAGATGTACCCCAAGGTTTCATATTTGGATTGCTCCTTTTCAACCTCTTTACCAACAACCTATATTCATCCTGCAGTCTGTCATCTGTAATACAATATGCAGATGACTCTACTCTCTTATTTATCTGTAATACTATCTCGGAACTACACACACTTAACATAGAATTCCTTTATCTCTGTTGAAAAATGGCTCAGGAATAATCAACTAATCCTTAACCCGAAGAAAACTCAACTCCTTCTTCTCTTCCTACCTCATTCACTCTCTCACCTTAAATCCAACTTTTCTCTCTCCTGCTAGATGGCACCACTATCTCCCCTGCCTCACACACCAAACTCCTTGGGTTAATAATTGATGACCAACTAAAATTTGACTTGCACATACAACAGGGGTCATCAAAAAAACACCATCAAAAACCTGGACTACTTTATAGGAACAAAAACTTCCTCACAACTACCACTAAACGCATATTTGCGCAAGTATCTCTCTTACTTAAGTCTTCTATATGCTTCCCCCATCCTTACCAATATACAAACTATCTTGGTACAGAAACTGGAACAAACATACAACAAAATTGCCAGATTTATTCTAAACCAACCACTCTCGTCGCATCACCGCCTCTCGCTAAACAAACTTCAGTGGCTGGAATTTCTGCACCTTCTCCTACAATTGCAACTCCACACTACCTTTTCCATACTCAACAACCCCTTTGCCTGCCCCGCTCTCGCCTCCCATGTGACTCTCTCCCCGGCCTCTCTGGAGTGCTGATCAGCATCTTCTCTCAGTTTATAAACCCAAAAGGAATATTGGAAAACTACTTTACAAACACTGTCTCACTAAATTATAACAAACTTCCTTCCATATTAGATCCACCCTTTCCTTTCCCTGTTTTAAAAAGGAGCTTAAATCCCACCTAGTAAACTTGAAATTGTCATTGCCTTGACCACACATAGTCTTAGTCTGTCCTACTGTATAACCTCTTGCATCTCCTAACTTTCTTTCTGTTAGCAACTTCTGATTAAACTAACCTCCTAAACCCTCAGCTCTACTACTATAACCCCCTCCCATTCTCCACACTATTTATCTTTTTCCCCACTTCCTATCAGTGTCTGTACATCTTCCTTCATTTGAACAATGATTGATTATCTTTTTGTTTTATATATGTAGTAAATGTAGACCACTGCAACCCTTAATGTTCATATTTTTTTGTTTTGTTTTTCTCTTTATAATTAATTTTGTATTTGCATTGTTTGTAATAGTTTTTGTCTTCTATGTTTATCTTTGCTTATGTTTGCTGGGGCTCTTTCCCCTTGGGTCTCCACGAAAATGGGTTACTTACTATCAATGCAATGCAAATAGTTAATAACCTTTTCTTTTTTACAATTATTTTGTATTGTGATTGTTATTTAATATTTGTATATTGTCACTTTTTCTTTACTTATATGTGCTTGGGGTTTTCCCTCTAGTCTCCACTGAAAATGGGTTTGTTTGCAAACTCATTTGGACTAACCCGGTTAACAAATAATAAATAAATAAAATAAGTAAATATTTTTTGCAAACTAAAGGGGTGGCAATGAATTCTAGTTCCAGTGCCCTTTTTGCTAATATAATTATGGCCTAGTGGGAAAAACACTGTGTTGGAAAGTGTCTTAAAGGATGTTTTAGAATGTATACCCATTACCTTGATGACATGTCCTTCTTTTGGATGAAAGAGGTGGAAGAATTGTCACATTTTCTTAAATATATAAACCAAATCACTGGGTTTTTGAAATTCACGTCACATGTAGACCTTTTAAAGATTTCTTTATTTAGATGTGCTATTAGAGAAAGATGTGGTTGGCCATGAATATATAGCACTGATTTATAGAAAACCAACATATTTGAATAGTCTGTTGCAGAACTCTAGTGCACACCCTCTCTCTCAAAAAAGTTAGCACTAAAGGGTCAGTTTGTTAGAGTTGCCTGTATGTTGTCAAAGGAGAAAGTGTTTTTTGGAAGAATGTGATATTTTGTCTAATATGTGCCTAAAATGAGGTTTAGGTTTATAGATTGGTATTAAGCTAACTGCCCTTGTGAGCCGTTTTAAGCCTAGCCAATTATCTCTTGTGAGACTCAAACCCTGCACCTTGTGTTTGTAAAGCAAACACCTTACGCATTAGGTCACCCTCCTAAGTTGCCCCTATACTTTATTTTGGAATCTAAAAATGAAGTGATTCTTAAGAGGTCCGTGGGCTATTTTGCACATATTTTGCATGCTAAAAATAATCTAGCAATTTTTGAGAAGCAACGGGGCACTAATAATGAGTGTCTTGGATGTGCATGTGTTATTGCCTATAATTTAGAATGTAACAAGCTACAGCAAATTATGTATACAAATTGAGCTTCTCTTAAGGATGATGGGAATGTTAGAGATAAGTTGGAAGATTTTCCTAGATTTGCTTACAAAAACAGAATGTGTTTTAAAACTGATACTGGAAAAAACATTTACACAGTAACATGAAACGATAATTCATGGTATGAGAATTTGTGGACATTTATAATTCTTGCAAATATGTTCTTACTTGTGACAGAACTGAGTTAAGGGGTAAGAAAATAACACTAAGCCATAGGTATGATTGTCAAACGAGGGGTGTGGTATATACGGCTCTGTGCCAACTTTGTGGAGCATATTATATAGGTAAAACTGAGCTTATGTTAAAGGAACACATTTATAACCATTATGGTACAGCGGTAGCGTTGTTGCCTCACAGCAAGAGGTTCTCCTGTTCGATTCTCGGCTGGAGTGCCTTCTGTGTGAAGTCTGCATGTCCTCCTCGCGGTCGAGTGGCCTCCGAAAGACATGCATGAATGGGCCTGCCTTCGCTGAAGGTTGGGCATCAGGCTGGCAACTCGGCACCATAAAAATCTACTGCCAATCATTAGTGGACCGGAGTTCCACTGTGGCGGCCCCTAACCGTGAAAAGACAAAAAGAGAAACATTACAATATAAAAACAGTTAGACTGGAAAAGGCTGTTGCTAAGCATTTATTATTTAGTCAAAACCATTGGTTTAAATTCATTATTTTAGAGAAAATTAGCAAGAATGAGAGGGATGGACCATGGGCGGTACATCTTGAAAAGAGAGAACTCTATTGGTAGCTTCTGTTGAATGCAACCAATTACCTGGGACTAAACAATCAGACATCTGTTACTTGTGTGCTTAAACTAAAAGCCTTATGCGGATGATTTTTTGTGTTTAATAGGTTACTTTGATAAAATTTGGTGGCAAGATAAAACTCAAATTCAAAATATGTCTGTTTTTTAAGAACGTAATATTATTTATTTTATTGGTAGGTTCGCTCACCAGTGAAATTTGATTGGACAATTAAAATCAGGAGTAGGAAGGACTACTGTTGGTTTATTTTTGAAAGTGTGTTATGAAAGAAAAAGATTATTGGTTGTAATGTAAAAATACATACTTTATTAATCTTGATTTTATGGATTGTTTTTATCTGATTAAGTTTTGGCAAAGACCAAGAAGAAAGCACTCATCATTGTACTAGTGTAACGGTATTATTTTTCAGTGATTTTATTTTAATTGCGGCAATTAAAATTTGCTGAGCACCTAATACCTTGGCCGTGCGTGAGTCTTCATTCATTGCTTTTGTTTCTAGTCAACTCCTGTACTATTTTTTTTCTCTCTAGCGTTTTCCTTTGGAACATTGGAAAAGTTTTCACTGGTAAAGTCTCTCTATGAGCTTCATTAGAAGCAGAGTCCCTTTCTCTTTGATGGGTCACTTTTTGTTGGATAAAGTTTTGTATTTCCTCCTTAGCCTGTTCTGCATCAAAAAATTACTTTGATCCTCTAGAAAAAATATTCCGAAGACAGCTGGATACATCAACTTGAATTTCTTGCTAGCATAAATTTGCTCCTCTTCTGCCTGGTGTACTGTGAATAATCATTTTCCACAAACACTTTACTGTCTCGAACTTCTAATACTTTGCCCTTCTACTACAGTTTGGTCAGTATCAGCTCTATCTGTTGGTATGATTGCATCTTTACTAATACAGGTTTTAACTGTTTTCTCTTGACCAGGTTTGGAACATACACATGATGTGACCTTTCAATTAACAAATTCTGCTGTGGAATACAATCCCAGTTGTTTATTTGTGCTTTCATAAAATTAGTACAGGTTGTTTCTTCATGTTTCTCTGGCACAGCAGAAAATCTCAGGTTTTCTCTGCATACTTTGTCCCCTAACTCTGCTATTTGTTTTAAACCGGTTTCATAGTCACGCAGCCTTTTCTTCATTTCGAGCTCTGATTTTTGCAGTTTTTTTTCATTTCATCTGAGTAGCTGTTTAAAGCTTCTTCCATTTTTCCAGCCTTTTGTTATTTGAGTTGATATATTCTTTCAGTGTTTTATTTATTTTAATCCGCTCTGAGCACATTTGATTTATTTTATTTCTCCAGATTACTGGAAGCCATGTCTTGCACCAAAGCTGGAGCTTGAAATACCTTTTGTTGAACTGCTGCAGGATTCTTTCCAGTCAGTGTTTTTTTTTTTTCTTCACCTCTTCTAGTTGATTTTCTTTCTATCTGTCTAATTTTCTTATTTGTTGGTGTCCAGGAAGGATACTTGCTGGTTAGTAACTGGATTTACTAAAACTGGTAGAGTTACTGACCCATATCCATTTCTTTTTTTGCACTGGGAAAGCTGGAAATTAGGCTGTGTGTGCAGCCACCTTGGAAGAGCCCACTCATTATTACCTTGATTTTTAAACTGTGACTGTGTCTCATCACAGTCATTCAAATGTTACTTATAGTCTCATGAATTGTATAACTGACCCACTACAGATTTCTGTTTGCCTAAAGGATGTAACACATGCATACCCAGAATACTGGAATCTAAGAACAGAATTCTTCCAATCTAAAACTTTTTAAAAGATTTATAAAAAACTTAACAATTTGAGCCAGAGACACAGACTCCCTTCTGATAAGTACACTGACTTAATATAGAACCAGTTTAAGGTTTAGACCTTTAAAGTAATTTTAAAAGCTGGTCTTGCAGATTTAGCATTATTTTCAGCTGCTGTGACCAGCATATTTATTCATGTAGCCATGCTAACTTTTGGATGAGAGCTGAGGTTGTTAGACAGATTTGGGGAAGAAGACTTACACTTCTAGTGCAATGGCAAAGAAGGCTAAAATTACCTTGCATGCTTGGCTTCCTGTTAGAATACTGCATTAGGACATTCCAGGTTACTACACAAAGTATCCTGTACTTGAGAAAGGCAGAGTGCGGGATAAAAAAATAGACATAATGGGAACGCCTGCTTTAAGAAATAACTATAGTTATAATGGGAGCACATGCTGTAAAATGTAAGTATCTAAAGAATAATATAATCTGTAGGGTTACTGTGACAGATGTAGTTATTAGAAGACATGCTTGATAAAGTCTGAGAAAGTGCCTAAACATGTTAAAGCCAAGATATTTGATATACCGTTTCAGGGAACCTCTTATTTGGGCATCGAAGCACAGATATAAGTAAAATTTAAAAAAAGAAAAAAGTAAGCCTACTGAATATTTCCAAGATATGTAAAATCCTTCAGTTCCTAAGTTTGAAAGGATCTATCCTACTAAAAGACCCCTTCACTAGAAACCAACTTCTGTCCAGCAATCCCGTCCTCAAAAACATACCAGAAAGGGTGAGATCTCTACTTCACCACATTCTGCGGATTAAGATTATGAAGTTTAGAAATCGCCATTAAGACAGTAGTAATCATGAGTCTATTCTTTCAGCATTTTTTTACCTAACCACTGGGAAGAGATGGAGATTATTATTGTTTTACTGTCTTTCTTAGTATATACTTTGGAAATGTGTTATTTGTACAAATGTATTTATTTCCATTTGTTTACTGGGAAAGTCCATCTGGGCAAATAAACCCCTTTTCATTGGAGGCCTGGGGAGAAGAGCTGGAGGAGGAGAAATAATGTAATGCTCAGGTAACATTTAGCTCCATTAAAACTATTCACGGTAGCGCTATACAGTATACAGAATGCTTAGGTAACATTAGCAGCATTAGATACATGGTGAGGATAAATAAAGCTGATAATTATGAAATAAACAAGTATATTTTACATCTACATAGTCAGCACTGGGTGGAGTTTAGTAGTAGCATATCAGGTCAGATGTCATTATACCCATTTTGCCATAAGAAGGGTAGAAGACAAAAAAAGAATGAGAGAAAAAAATGTCAGTGACACATGTATGTGTACATAAGATACAAGTTCAGAAAAAAACTTAGGATGAAGAATAGCAGGGGTATATCCAGGAGTCGAGCAGGAACAGTTCTTTGAAGATATGTGCATTGTTGAGAAGTCTGATTGAGGGAGAAATGAATTCCAGGATTCTGAAATAAAATTGTAATAAAGAGCATTTTATGCTTTGTTGTGAGCTTTGTAAATTGAGAGGAGAAATTTACAGGTAGAACACAGTGCTGTAGTGGTGGACTGGGCTTGCAGCATACTGCTTAGGGCAGAGCATTTTTTTTCAGGCTGAAAGACAATTCTGTGTGCAAATTGAAGTTGTGAAGAGGTGAGTTAGTTCACGCCAATTCATGTGTCTGAGGGCAATACAGTGATGCTTAGAGTATGGCTTATTGGAAGCAAATGTGGCTATTTTATTATAGCTTTGCTCTAGTTTAGTTGTCAGGTTGGACTGGAGATTGATGAAAGTAGGAGATGCACACAGAAGTGTAGGCAGCAGGTAAGTGGATGATAATGTTATCCAGTTGCTTTCAGTCAGATACTGTTTGGCTCTCTATAGCAAACCGCTAGCAGTGTTTTTACTTAGAGGAGATACCATCTACTTGGAGTACATGCATTCATTCCATAAGCCAGTTACAGTTGTCCAGCAGACAGCGTAAGGGTTAACATTGTGACTGGAGAGTTTGCTTATGATGCCCACATTTTAAATGGTGTCTGAGGCTTTTTCAAAGTCAAGATAGGCAGTATGGCTAGATGGTCAGTGTAGCCTTTTTTAATTTCTCCAAGTCTTTTGGGTTTCTAATACCATGATGGGAATGGATCCCATTCCTAAGTCATAGTACGATTTAAGGTTAATGGAATTAGTTATTGTTTCACTCTTTGATGTCTGCCAGTAGTGCTCTTCACAGCACCTGCAATGTGCCCAGTAATGACTCCTGCAATTTGTACGGAGTTACATGTATTGGTAGCTTATCTAAATATGATTGTAGACTCTTCTTTATAAGACCTTTTGCTCCTACTACTATTGGAACTGTCTGGGTGTCTTTCTTCCACATTACTCTCGTTTCTGCCTGCCTTCATATAAGGTTTCTGTGATGATGTTAGAAAAAGAAAATTACCAGGTACAGTAAGAGTAATCCACTTTAAATCTTGATTGATGGCCAGGTAGTAACACCAAGATTAAATACATTGAGAAGTTGGCTTATGTTGTGTTTGATACTTTGAGACAGCCTGGAATTTTTTTAGGTTTGGAAAAAGTGGAAGTCACCTGATCAAGGATGATGACAGGTGGTACAGTTGAGAGCAATTTTGTACAAGCGGAGGCATGTGGGGCACTTGAATTTGGAGCTTAATTTATCAGCAAGGATGTCCGCTATAGTGTTGCTTCTGATCTTCTTACTGTAGCTGAAGAAGGCCTCGTGGCTGTCCTTTGTATTCAAGCAAGTCTGACTTCATAATTGGTGCTGTACCCACTAATTGTATGTGTGAGTGCATAATACCTATTCCCTCTCACATACCATAAAAGCAACTCAGTTTTTGTAGAGAGTCCTGAGCTTTTTATGTGTTCTGTAGTGTTGATTTATATGGGTGTTCCACCATAATTGCATATTTATGACGTTATTACTCTTTTTTGTAGCAGATAGGAACAGCTTGCTCTACGTACCTATTAATGAGTAATTAGAACTCTGAGGAGTTTATCAAGACAAGGGAGGCATGAATGGGTTTGTTTGGCAGAATGTGCTGGTTTTGCTTGTCCACAATTTGAGTTAGTAGTAATCAAGTGGGATTAGAACAGTCCTAATAATAATAGTCTGAGGGGTTCTTGTAGGTGGGAACCTTGTTTTGAGGGTGAAAGCAACTGCCAGGTGATTGGATTTTTCACCAGAGTGTTAGAGGTGAGTGAAATGGAACAGGAGAGGCATAGTTTGCAAAGAAAAGGTGAAACAAATTAACACCCCTGGTGGGGAGAATGACCATTTGCACTAGGAAATTACCAGTTGTGGGGAAGGGGACAATTTGCATTAGGAAGTTGATATTTAGAAAGTGAAGGAATCCCTGAATGTACTTGTTGGGGGTTGTACATGTTTGTCAGTTGATGGATGGGTAATTTTGTTTGTCTTTTGGCTTTTCCCGGTTAGGGGTCGCCGCAGCGGAACACCGGTCCGCTAATGATTGGCAGTAGATTTTTACGTACTGGCTTGCTGGGCCTAACGCACAACCTTCAACGAAGGAACGCCCATTCACGCATGTCACTACACAGAATACGGTCTAACTGAGAATCGAACGGGCAACGTCCAACTGTGAGGCGACAATGCTACCACAGCATTACCACCGCAGTACATGGATGGGTAATTTTAAATTGGATAATTAAAATATCCCATCATGAATGATAATTGGGCTTGATAGGTAGCTTATGAAGTTGATTTTAGGTAATCATTTTGCTGTGTGGTACATGGTAGGCAGACTATAGTTAGCAACATTGTGGTAGACAGTTTTCTTGAGTTACACACGGATCTCTAAAAGTTTAAGGATGGCATTGTGCAGTGTCTGTCATGAGCCAATAGGGTGCCTATTAAATATGGAATTGCCCCTGCAGTTTCTAGTGGTCCTGAGTACATGGCAGGTGCAATACACTTACAAGGAGGGAGTACTGCTGCTGTTATTCTTCTGATGCCTTCAGGTGTGAGGTATGCCTAAAGCTCTAACATTTTGTTGTTTAAACTTCAAGCATTGAGCAGATAAACTCTGGCATTATTCAAATTAAAAGGATTTGGTATGTCTGCTTGAAAATTAGTTGAATATTAAAAAAGAAAATGGTACTACAGTGGAGCAAAAAGAGAAGTCCACTGTCACTGAAAGTTGTAGCACTCAAATTTCCTGAATTGTTTGGCACTCAGTGAAAGTGCCATTGATGAACTGACATGCATCCCCTTACAGCATCTTGACCCTAGTGCCAGAGAGACAGCAAACAGTAACTGTAGTTATCCAGTCTGGTGAGGTATATGTCAATACGCTGCATGATGAAATAACCTATAACCAGGACTTTAGGGTTAGTAGCAGGTCTTTGTAACCTTAGGGGTACAGGCTTACATAAAACAGTATGTGGGGATGTAGGTATAGATGTGTCACTCGATGACTGAGGTCTTTTATATAGGCAGGTATGGAAATTTAGGCCCCTAGTATGATGTTTAACTGTTTGTACAGGGAAGTTGGTATTTATAATGTCAACCCCTTGGCTGTCTAGACCTGCAGTTTACTGATTAATAGTTGAAGTCCCCTGACGTTATGTTCCTCTAGTACATTGCGCTGACCTAATATTCGGTTATTGTGTGTGTGTGTGTGTGTGTGTTTGTGTATACCGGTGTACACACACACACAGATGTACAAACTAGTTTGCTAATATACCAAAACAGTTATTCACATTATAAGTGTCCAGATTGTTTTTAAATAATATCTAAATTAGTGTTTGCTTTAATGTACTTTGGTAGGTATGGTGTGATATAGGAGTTGATATGCAAGTTTGGGGGGTGTGAGGGCTTCCCCCTGCAAAAAGAAGCTTAAAGGAGAAGAGTGATTTTTGAAACTTTCTCTCCTCCCGTGTTTCTATCTTTTTTTTATTTTCTCTTGGTGTTTCGGCATTGAGTGTCTACATTTCAATAGGGAACCATATTTCCGCTGTACTCATGCTTGTTTTCTTATACGGTTTCCATATTGTTATTCCATACTCAAGTTTGGGTATAATATAACTAACAAATAATGATTTCATCATTCCTGATTTCCTAGACTTCATAAAAATAAGCCAACCTATAGTTCTATAGCTATCATTAACCCACTTGTTGATATGTTTAGAAAAATGTAAAGCTGGATCTATCCATATACTTGGGTCCTTAAACAAATCTACAGTTTGTCATTATGTACTGTATAAAGTATTCGTTTTCAGTCTGTCTCCAAAATCTCATATCAGCATGTTATTTTGTTACTAAATGGTCAGTTAGTCATGTTCTTTTGTAATCCGTTTTCCCATTTTCAAGTCATCTGCTTACAGACCACACCTCACCTCAAATGAAAAAGATAAATCTGGAAGATGTAATCTAAGTATGAGCCTAGAACACAGAGCCTGTGAAACACCCTGACTGTAACCTAGAATTTGACCAGTTGCTGTATGGTAATTGCTGTGTCCTATTTGTAAGCTATGCCGTGATCCATCTTAACAGTATTATATCAATACCTAGTTGTTCCTAATTTATTGATCATTGTTTTGTGTATGAGCCTATCAAATGTTGAAGATAAGTCTATATAAATTAAATCACAGCTCAGCTTATAATGTGTTCTATAATATATTGTTATAGAACATTGTATTACAGGTGATTATAGATCTGTGTAAAATATATGCATCCTGATGTATGGTTTCCTGACCCAAGTGTTTCAGTTCTGACAATAATTTATCCATAATAATATTTTCCATTATTTTTCCTTACTATATAATAGAGAGTTGTATCTCTCTATTCCTGCCACAACTTGTGTATCTATAAAATGGTTTTGTGTTATTTTCCATATCGTTATATACATTTCCTTCATATTTTTCTTGATCTTATCTCACACTCTGTTTAATTTCTGTCCAGCTTGTTTATTTCCGTTGTCAGAGGTATAGTTCAATCTTTTTTTCCCATTTATTATATATTTATCTCTCTCCTTAATCAAATATATTTTCTTGGGGAAATAGGGTCTATATTATATCATTGAACGCTTAAAAAAGAGAACGCTGATTGATCGACCTAATTTAAGCGAAAGCTTACAATCTCGGACTGTCAGATCAGCGATTTTTTTCCCAGGGAAAAAAATCGCTGATCCAAAACACATATACACAACACAAGCACACCAAACAAACAGAAATCCACACACACACCTAAAATCTGATACCTAACCCTACACTAAACTATGCACACACCACTAACTACCCACTTACCTTAACCCAAACCCTAACTCTAAGGTCCATCACTATCACACACTCACCTCACTCGCTGCCTAACTCACTTAAATCTGCCCTAACCCTCATGTCCACTCAATCGCACACGCACCTAACACGAGCCCTAACCCTAACTCGCCTAAATCACCTAACACTCACATCCACACAATCGCACACTTACCTGAATCCGACCGGTAACTTTCACCATAACACTGAAGATACCCAAGCAACAGAAACGGACAACCAAATTCTTTCCGTAGGAAAAATTCGAGTTTCTGCTGCTTTGATATTTTGCAGTTTCGTAATAAGTTCGATCAATCAGCATTCGCTTTTAAGCGTTCGAGGATATAATATAGACCCGGAAATGTATGCTGCTGACCTTGTGTGCTGAGATCCTGATGTAAAACATTGTTTGTATTTTTGTATTCAATTTCTCTCTCTAAACTTGCCTCATCACTTCCAGTAAGTTTTACATAGTGACTCTCTTGCTTCCTTACAGTCTGTTATTAATCTTTTGTGCATTGGTTTAAATTTTAGCTTGGCAGAATTATCTAGCAGCAATGTAACCTTTATTAACCCATGCTCACTGCACAGCACCAGTGTTAAACTTGACATGAAGTAACGGTCATTTCCTTGGGAACAGGCAGAATATCTAGTATGTGCTGTTCTCTGGTAGGCTCTTCTACATTCTGAATGAATTGTTGTTCCTGAACACATGTTGTAAATAATATCCTTACTAATGTTGTTCAATTAATATTATTCCAGACTGTTTCTGATAAATTTAAGTCCCCAGCCGCTATTAATTTTCTCTCTTGTGTTTGTCATGCAATCCTCTCTATGTACGTATACATATATGTATATGTGTGTGTGTGTGTGTGTGTGTGTGTGTGTGTGTGTGTGTGTGTGTGTGTGTGTGTGTATATATATATATATATATATATATATATATATATATATATATGTGTGTGTGTGTGTATATATATATATATATATATATATATATATATATGTGTGTGTATATGTGTATATATATATGTGTGTGTGTGTGTGTGTATATATATATATATATATATATATATATATATATGTGTGTAATGTGTGTGTGTGTATATATATATATATATATATATATATATGTATATATATATATATATATATATATATATATATATATATATATATGTGTGTGTGTGTGTGTGTATATATATCTATATATATATATATATATATATATATATATATATAGATGGATTTACCATTGCTCAAACTTTCAGAACTCCGAAGACCAAATGTTTGAAGTACTGAAACTTCGATAAACATTGCATTGAGATCGCCATACAGAGTGGAACTTGGGATTTGCTCTTTTCCTCACTATAGTGGGATCTCTGATTTGGTATATTTAAGTAGCAGGGGGTGAGGGGGGGGGGAGTATTGCATCCCCTGCAAAAAGATGAGTAGAAAGTGTTTTATTTTTGTTTTTTATTTTTCTTTCGAAGTTTCAGAACTTCGAACATATGGTCTCAGCCATATTTTCTTCGGAGTTCTTAAAGTTCGATCAAATCGGTTCAGTTCCCAGCTACCACAATGGGACTGACTAAGGGAACGTTATTCCAACATTCACAATTCTTGACAGGCTGACAAATCTGTCAGGTCTGTTTGGTGTAGGCAGTACCATTCTTGTCTCTCCCAGGTCATCTTCACCATATTGTCTTCTACTTTTCTGCACGTGTTCAAACCACCATGATCTGTCTCTTAGATCTTTTCTGCAGTTGGAGCTATTTTTGCTTCTGCTGTTATGTTCTCATTTCTTTGTCTGTCCCACAGTGTGCATCCTACCACCCTTCTCAGGCACTTCATTTCCATCACTTGTAGCTTCCTCATCTGCTTTGCTTTTACTGCCCAGGTTTCTGTGCCATACAGTAGTACTAACTGCACCACTGTCTTGTACACCTTACTTTTCAACTTATTTGGCATTCTTCTGTCTTTCACTATACTTGAGACTCTACGCCAGTTGGTTGCAGCCCCTCTATTTCTAGGTTTGACCTTTTCATTCATACTACCCTTCACCTCAACCACTCCTTTCATATACTTGAAGCTGTTAATCTGTTCCACTATCTTCCCCTCCTGTCTCAATTCTCAGCTTCTTCTGATTTCCCCAGTTTGCTGCCATTACCACCGTCATACCTGTGCTTAGTTTCATCCCACGTGCCTTAAGTTTTGCATTCTGTTCCCCTGTACTTTGCTGACGTTCTTGCTCAGAGTCTGCCTCTAATGCCACATCATCTGCATACAACAACTTTGTTGATCTGTCTCCTCCGACTTGTTTGCTGATGTGGTCCATCACCAGTATGAACAGCAGTGGGCTCAGAGCGGAACCCTGGTACACACCCACTCCCACTGGGAACCCCTCTGTGAGACCATACACTGTTCGTACTTGAGTCATTGGGTCCTTGTGCCTAGCCTGCGCTACTTCAGCCAATGTTTTTGGGATTTTGAACCTCAGCAGTACTGCCCAAACCAGCTTTTGTGGGACCTTCTCATATGCTTTCTCCAAGTGTAGGAACGCTCAGTTGGACTCTTTCCTCATCCCTAGCTTCTTCTCAACTATCTGTCTCACTGCAAAGATCGGATCATTTGTGCTGCATCCTGATCTAAATCTGAGCTGATCATCTCCCATCTTACTTTGTACTTCTCTGCGTGTCCGTTTATTAGTCACCTTCTCCAGAACTTTCATGTAATGTGACAGGAGTTTGATGCCTCTGGTCTACCCACAGTTGTGGTTGTCCTCTTTGTTCTTGTACACTGGCACTAGTATGCTTATTCTCCAGTCATCTGGGATACGCCTTTCTCTCCAAACTGCTATGAGTACCCTTAGGAGCCATTTCTCTCCTATCTCACCTAGAGTCTTTATCATATCTGCTGTGACCTCATCTGAGCCTGCTGCTTTCCCTGACTTTATTTCCCTACTGCCCTTTTTTATTTTTTATTTCTTCTAGGGTGGGCTCATCTTCTCTCTAGGCTCTGAGTGGGGCAGCACAGCTTCTGTGGAGTTTTCTTAATTCAGAAGCTGCTGGAAGTACTCCTTCCATTTGCTCTTGATGTCATGTGGACTGGTGGGCAGGTTGTTGCTGCCATCCCTTATGAAGGGTGTCTGACTATTTATTTTATTTATCTTTCCATCTTTGCCTTGTAACCTAATATATTTTCTTTTTGCCACGTACTGAGTCACTTTCCAGTAGCTGGTAGAGTGCCGATGATGCCCTGTTCTTTGCTATTGCAACTCCTTTTGTTAGCTAACCAGTGTTCCTTCCTGGCCTGCTCAGTCTTTTCTATATCCCACCATTTCTTGCACTTCTTCTTTGTTTTGATGACTTCCTGGACTTCTGCATTCCAGCACCAGCTTTCCTTGTGTACCTTATTTCCATACCTGGCTCGGCCACATATCTGTTGTCTAGTCCTTACACATACTGTTTTGAGGAGCTGACATTTTTCTTCAACTCCGCCTGTTTTCCTCCTTTTCTTGGGGTGCTAGAGCCCTGAGTAATTCCTTGCACTGTTGCACTTTCTCTTCAGTCAACTTCCAAGTCTTCAGTCTGGTCTCTGTTGACCTTAGAGCCTTCTCAGGCCACTGCTTGCAGCTGATTGTGGCAGCCAGTGGTTTATGCTGTGGGCCGACTGATTCAGTGGGGATGACTTTGCAATCATTGATTCTACCCCAGTGCCCTTTCCTTATTAGGAGGAGGTCTACCTGAGTTGCATGTTGGCCACTGTTGCATGTGATCTTGTGGCTGTCTGTCTTTTTGAACCATGTGTTGGCTACTATCAGGCCATTTGCCAGACAAAAGTCTAGAAAGGGCTATCCTTTATTCCTGTTGCCCCACCCATCTGGACTCAGGCAGTCCTCGTGTCCTGTTTTGTCTGTCCCGATATGTGCATTCAGGTCACCCTTTAGTAATACCAATTCATGTTGTCCTTCAAAAGCTTTTGATACAGTGTCCCACTCAAAACTACTTTTACAACTTCAGACCGTAAACTGCTCCCCACACACGCTATCCTGGTTCCATAACTAACTACACAACAGAAAACAATCTGTTAGATGGCAAAGTAAGCAATCCGATTACCTACTCAACAACACAGGCTTTCCCCAAGGGTCTGTTCTTGGGCCCTTGCTTTTTAACATATTTATTAATAATCTTCAGAAAGCATTCCTGCAAAGTCCACTCAAATTCGACAATAATTACATCCTCTAACAACATCTCCGATCTCCTAAAGTTAACACAAAATGCATTTACTTCCATCGAATCCTGGCTTAACGAAGCTCAACTGCTACTTAATCCCCAAAAAATCAAAACTTTTACTCTTCACAACCAAACCACTACCTCTAGACTTTAAAATATTCTCTCAAAATAATACAGAAATTGAAATTATAAAAGCAGCCAAACTACTTGACGTCACAATTGATGACAAACTATACTTTGAGAATCATATACTCAACTCAATCAAAAAGACCCATTTTAAGCTTGGCAAACTCTATAGGCATAAACTCTTTTTGAACAAGTCTACCAAGCTGAAACTAGCTAATAGCCTACTTCTACCCTCCCTCCTCTATGGTTGCCCCATTTTCACTAACCTACACACATCCCTCCTGAACAAACTGCAGTTGTGCTACTATAAAATAGCCAAGTTGGTCTCCAACATGCCAACTCATACACATCATTGCCTGGCCATTAAATCTATAAACTGGTTTGAGTTCTCTCATTACCTACATTACTCCCAACTTACTGTCACCCACAAACTACTAAATAATCCAAACGTCACATGTAGACCTTTTAAAGATTTCTTTATTTAGATGTGCTATTAGAGAAAGATGTGGTTGGCCATGAATATATAGCACTGATTTATAGAAAACCAACATATTTGAATAGTCTGTTGCAGAACTCTAGTGCACACCCTCTCTCTCAAAAAAGTTAGCACTAAAGGGTCAGTTTGTTAGAGTTGCCTGTATGTTGTCAAAGGAGAAAGTGTTTTTTGGAAGAATGTGATATTTTGTCTAATATGTGCCTAAAATGAGGTTTAGGTTTATAGATTGGTATTAAGCTAACTGCCCTTGTGAGCCGCTTTAAGTCTAGCCAATTATCTCTTGTGAGACTCAAACCCTGCACCTTGTGTTTGTAAAGCAAACACCTTACGATTAGGTCACCCTCCTAAGTTGCCCCTATACTTTATTTTGGAATCTAAAAATGAAGTGATTCTTAAGAGGTCCGTGGGCTATTTTGCACATATTTTGCATGCTAAAAATAATCTAGCAATTTTTGAGAAGCAACGGGGCACTAATAATGAGTGTCTTGGATGTGCATGTGTTATTGCCTATAATTTAGAATGTAACAAGCTACAGCAAATTATGTATACAAATTGAGCTTCTCTTAAGGATGATGGGAATGTTAGAGATAAGTTGGAAGATTTTCCTAGATTTGCTTACAAAAACAGAATGTGTTTTAAAACTGATACTGGAAAAAACATTTACACAGTAACATGAAACGATAATTCATGGTATGAGAATTTGTGGACATTTATAATTCTTGCAAATATGTTCTTACTTGTGACAGAACTGAGTTAAGGGGTAAGAAAATAACACTAAGCCATAGGTATGATTGTCAAACGAGGGGTGTGGTATATACGGCTCTGTGCCAACTTTGTGGAGCATATTATATAGGTAAAACTGAGCTTATGTTAAAGGAACACATTTATAACCATTATGGTACAGCGGTAGCGTTGTTGCCTCACAGCAAGAGGTTCTCCTGTTCGATTCTCGGCTGGAGTGCCTTCTGTGTGAAGTCTGCATGTCCTCCTCGCGGTCGAGTGGCCTCCGAAAGACATGCATGAATGGGCCTGCCTTCGCTGAAGGTTGGGCATCAGGCTGGCAACTCGGCACCATAAAAATCTACTGCCAATCATTAGTGGACCGGAGTTCCACTGTGGCGGCCCCTAACCGTGAAAAGACAAAAAGAGAAACATTACAATATAAAAACAGTTAGACTGGAAAAGGCTGTTGCTAAGCATTTATTATTTAGTCAAAACCATTGGTTTAAATTCATTATTTTAGAGAAAATTAGCAAGAATGAGAGGGATGGACCATGGGCGGTACATCTTGAAAAGAGAGAACTCTATTGGTAGCTTCTGTTGAATGCAACCAATTACCTGGGACTAAACAATCAGACATCTGTTACTTGTGTGCTTAAACTAAAAGCCTTATGGATGATTTTTGTGTTTAATAGGTTACTTTGATAAAATTTGGTGGCAAGATAAAACTCAAATTCAAAATATGTCTGTTTTTAAGAACGTAATATTATTTATTTTATTGGTAGGTTCGCTCACCAGTGAAATTTGATTGGACAATTAAAATCAGGAGTAGGAAGGACTACTGTTGGTTTATTTTGAAAGTGTGTTATGAAAGAAAAAGATTATTGGTTGTAATGTAAAAATACATACTTTATTAATCTTGATTTTATGGATTGTTTTTATCTGATTAAGTTTTGGCAAAGACCAAGAAGAAAGCACTCATCATTGTACTAGTGTAACGGTATTATTTTTCAGTGATTTTATTTTAATTGCGGCAATTAAAATTTGCTGAGCACCTAATACCTTGGCCGTGCGTGAGTCTTCATTCATTGCTTTTGTTTCTAGTCAACTCCTGTACTATTTTTTTTCTCTCTAGCGTTTTCCTTTGGAACATTGGAAAAGTTTTCACTGGTAAAGTCTCTCTATGAGCTTCATTAGAAGCAGAGTCCCTTTCTCTTTGATGGGTCACTTTTTGTTGGATAAAGTTTTGTATTTCCTCCTTAGCCTGTTCTGCATCAAAAAATTACTTTGATCCTCTAGAAAAAAAATATTCCGAAGACAGCTGGATACATCAACTTGAATTTCTTGCTAGCATAAATTTGCTCCTCTTCTGCCTGGTGTACTGTGAATAATCATTTTCCACAAACACTTTACTGTCTCGAACTTCTAATACTTTGCCCTTCTACTACAGTTTGGTCAGTATCAGCTCTATCTGTTGGTATGATTGCATCTTTACTAATACAGGTTTTAACTGTTTTCTCTTGACCAGGTTTGGAACATACACATGATGTGACCTTTCAATTAACAAATTCTGCTGTGGAATACAATCCCAGTTGTTTATTTGTGCTTTCATAAAATTAGTACAGGTTGTTTCTTCATGTTTCTCTGGCACAGCAGAAAATCTCAGGTTTTCTCTGCATACTTTGTCCCCTAACTCTGCTATTTGTTTTAAACCGGTTTCATAGTCACGCAGCCTTTTCTTCATTTCGAGCTCTGATTTTTGCAGTTTTTTTTTTCATTTCATCTGAGTAGCTGTTTAAAGCTTCTTCCATTTTTTTCCAGCCTTTTGTTATTTGAGTTGATATATTCTTTCAGTGTTTTATTTATTTTAATCCGCTCTGAGCACATTTGATTTATTTTATTTCTCCAGATTACTGGAAGCCATGTCTTGCACCAAAGCTGGAGCTTGAAATACCTTTTGTTGAACTGCTGCAGGATTCTTTCCAGTCAGTGTTTTTTTTTTTCTTCACCTCTTCTAGTTGATTTTCTTTCTATCTGTCTAATTTTCTTATTTGTTGGTGTCCAGGAAGGATACTTGCTGGTTAGTAACTGGATTTACTAAAACTGGTAGAGTTACTGACCCATATCCATTTCTTTTTTTGCACTGGGAAAGCTGGAAATTAGGCTGTGTGTGCAGCCACCTTGGAAGAGCCCACTCATTATTACCTTGATTTTTAAACTGTGACTGTGTCTCATCACAGTCATTCAAATGTTACTTATAGTCTCATGAATTGTATAACTGACCCACTACAGATTTCTGTTTGCCTAAAGGATGTAACACATGCATACCCAGAATACTGGAATCTAAGAACAGAATTCTTCCAATCTAAAACTTTTTAAAAGATTTATAAAAAACTTAACAATTTGAGCCAGAGACACAGACTCCCTTCTGATAAGTACACTGACTTAATATAGAACCAGTTTAAGGTTTAGACCTTTAAAGTAATTTTAAAAGCTGGTCTTGCAGATTTAGCATTATTTTCAGCTGCTGTGACCAGCATATTTATTCATGTAGCCATGCTAACTTTTGGATGAGAGCTGAGGTTGTTAGACAGATTTGGGGAAGAAGACTTACACTTCTAGTGCAATGGCAAAGAAGGCTAAAATTACCTTGCATGCTTGGCTTCCTGTTAGAATACTGCATTAGGACATTCCAGGTTACTACACAAAGTATCCTGTACTTGAGAAAGGCAGAGTGCGGGATAAAAAAATAGACATAATGGGAACGCCTGCTTTAAGAAATAACTATAGTTATAATGGGAGCACATGCTGTAAAATGTAAGTATCTAAAGAATAATATAATCTGTAGGGTTACTGTGACAGATGTAGTTATTAGAAGACATGCTTGATAAAGTCTGAGAAAGTGCCTAAACATGTTAAAGCCAAGATATTTGATATACCGTTTCAGGGAACCTCTTATTTGGGCATCGAAGCACAGATATAAGTAAAATTTAAAAAAAGAAAAAAGTAAGCCTACTGAATATTTCCAAGATATGTAAAATCCTTCAGTTCCTAAGTTTGAAAGGATCTATCCTACTAAAAGACCCCTTCACTAGAAACCAACTTCTGTCCAGCAATCCCGTCCTCAAAAACATACCAGAAAGGGTGAGATCTCTACTTCACCACATTCTGCGGATTAAGATTATGAAGTTTAGAAATCGCCATTAAGACAGTAGTAATCATGAGTCTATTCTTTCAGCATTTTTTTTCCTAACCACTGGGAAGAGATGGAGATTATTATTGTTTTACTGTCTTTCTTAGTATATACTTTGGAAATGTGTTATTTGTACAAATGTATTTATTTCCATTTGTTTACTGGGAAAGTCCATCTGGGCAAATAAACCCCTTTTCATTGGAGGCCTGGGGAGAAGAGCTGGAGGAGGAGAAATAATGTAATGCTCAGGTAACATTTAGCTCCATTAAAACTATTCACGGTAGCGCTATACAGTATACAGAATGCTTAGGTAACATTAGCAGCATTAGATACATGGTGAGGATAAATAAAGCTGATAATTATGAAATAAACAAGTATATTTTACATCTACATAGTCAGCACTGGGTGGAGTTTAGTAGTAGCATATCAGGTCAGATGTCATTATACCCATTTTGCCATAAGAAGGGTAGAAGACAAAAAAAGAATGAGAGAAAAAAATGTCAATGACACATGTATGTGTACATAAGATACAAGTTCAGAAAAAAACTTAGGATGAAGAATAGCAGGGGTATATCCAGGAGTCGAGCAGGAACAGTTCTTTGAAGATATGTGCATTGTTGAGAAGTCTGATTGGAGGGAGAAATGAATTCCAGGATTCTGAAATAAAATTGTAATAAAGAGCATTTTATGCTTTGTTGTGAGCTTTGTAAATTGAGAGGAGAAATTTACAGGTAGAACACAGTGCTGTAGTGGTGGACTGGGCTTGCAGCATACTGCTTAGGGCAGAGCATTTTTTTTCAGGCTGAAAGACAATTCTGTGTGCAAATTGAAGTTGTGAAGAGGTGAGTTAGTTCACGCCAATTCATGTGTCTGAGGGCAATACAGTGATGCTTAGAGTATGGCTTATTGGAAGCAAATGTGGCTATTTTATTATAGCTTTGCTCTAGTTTAGTTGTCAGGTTGGACTGGAGATTGATGAAAGTAGGAGATGCACACAGAAGTGTAGGCAGCAGGTAAGTGGATGATAATGTTATCCAGTTGCTTTCAGTCAGATACTGTTTGGCTCTCTATAGCAAACCGCTAGCAGTGTTTTTACTTAGAGGAGATACCATCTACTTGGAGTACATGCATTCATTCCATAAGCCAGTTACAGTTGTCCAGCAGACAGCGTAAGGGTTAACATTGTGACTGGAGAGTTTGCTTATGATGCCCACATTTTAAATGGTGTCTGAGGCTTTTTCAAAGTCAAGATAGGCAGTATGGCTAGATGGTCAGTGTAGCCTTTTTTAATTTCTCCAAGTCTTTTGGGTTTCTAATACCATGATGGGAATGGATCCCATTCCTAAGTCATAGTACGATTTAAGGTTAATGGAATTAGTTATTGTTTCACTCTTTGATGTCTGCCAGTAGTGCTCTTCACAGCACCTGCAATGTGCCCAGTAATGACTCCTGCAATTTGTAATGGAGTTACATGTATTGGTAGCTTATCTAAATATGATTGTAGACTCTTCTTTATAAGACCTTTTGCTCCTACTACTATTGGAACTGTCTGGGTGTCTTTCTTCCACATTACTCTCGTTTCTGCCTGCCTTCATATAAGGTTTCTGTGATGATGTTAGAAAAAGAAAATTACCAGGTACAGTAAGAGTAATCCACTTTAAATCTTGATTGATGGCCAGGTAGTAACACCAAGATTAAATACATTGAGAAGTTGGCTTATGTTGTGTTTGATACTTTGAGACAGCCTGGAATTTTTTTAGGTTTGGAAAAGTGGAAGTCACCTGATCAAGGATGATGACAGGTGGTACAGTTGAGAGCAATTTTGTACAAGCGGAGGCATGTGGGGCACTTGAATTTGGAGCTTAATTTATCAGCAAGGATGTCCGCTATAGTGTTGCTTCTGATCTTCTTACTGTAGCTGAAGAAGGCCTCGTGGCTGTCCTTTGTATTCAAGCAAGTCTGACTTCATAATTGGTGCTGTACCCACTAATTGTATGTGTGAGTGCATAATACCTATTCCCTCTCACATACCATAAAAGCAACTCAGTTTTTGTAGAGAGTCCTGAGCTTTTTATGTGTTCTGTAGTGTTGATTTATATGGGTGTTCCACCATAATTGCATATTTATGACGTTATTACTCTTTTTGTAGCAGATAGGAACAGCTTGCTCTACGTACCTATTAATGAGTAATTAGAACTCTGAGGAGTTTATCAAGACAAGGGAGGCATGAATGGGTTTGTTTGGCAGAATGTGCTGGTTTTGCTTGTCCACAATTTGAGTTAGTAGTAATCAAGTGGGATTAGAACAGTCCTAATAATAATAGTCTGAGGGGTTCTTGTAGGTGGGAACCTTGTTTTGAGGGTGAAAGCAACTGCCAGGTGATTGGATTTTTCACCAGAGTGTTAGAGGTGAGTGAAATGGAACAGGAGAGGCATAGTTTGCAAAGAAAAGGTGAAACAAATTAACACCCCTGGTGGGGAGAATGACCATTTGCACTAGGAAATTACCAGTTGTGGGGAAGGGGACAATTTGCATTAGGAAGTTGATATTTAGAAAGTGAAGGAATCCCTGAATGTACTTGTTGGGGGTTGTACATGTTTGTCAGTTGATGGATGGGTAATTTTGTTTGTCTTTTGGCTTTTCCCGGTTAGTCGCAGCGAACACCGGTCCGCTAATGATTGGCAGTAGATTTTTACGTACTGGCTTGCTGGGCCTAACGCACAACCTTCAACGAAGGAACGCCCATTCACGCATGTCACTACACAGAATACGGTCTAACTGAGAATCGAACGGGCAACGTCCAACTGTGAGGCGACAATGCTACCACAGCATTACCACCGCAGTACATGGATGGGTAATTTTAAATTGGATAATTAAAATATCCCATCATGAATGATAATTGGGCTTGATAGGTAGCTTATGAAGTTGATTTTAGGTAATCATTTTGCTGTGTGGTACATGGTAGGCAGACTATAGTTAGCAACATTGTGGTAGACAGTTTTCTTGAGTTACACACGGATCTCTAAAAGTTTAAGGATGGCATTGTGCAGTGTCTGTCATGAGCCAATAGGGTGCCTATTAAATATGGAATTGCCCCTGCAGTTTCTAGTGGTCCTGAGTACATGGCAGGTGCAATACACTTACAAGGAGGGAGTACTGCTGCTGTTATTCTTCTGATGCCTTCAGGTGTGAGGTATGCCTAAAGCTCTAACATTTTGTTGTTTAAACTTCAAGCATTGAGCAGATAAACTCTGGCATTATTCAAATTAAAAGGATTTGGTATGTCTGCTTGAAAATTAGTTGAATATTAAAAAAGAAAATGGTACTACAGTGGAGCAAAAAGAGAAGTCCACTGTCACTGAAAGTTGTAGCACTCAAATTTCCTGAATTGTTTGGCACTCAGTGAAAGTGCCATTGATGAACTGACATGCATCCCCTTACAGCATCTTGACCCTAGTGCCAGAGAGACAGCAAACAGTAACTGTAGTTATCCAGTCTGGTGAGGTATATGTCAATACGCTGCATGATGAAATAACCTATAACCAGGACTTTAGGGTTAGTAGCAGGTCTTTGTAACCTTAGGGGTACAGGCTTACATAAAACAGTATGTGGGGATGTAGGTATAGATGTGTCACTCGATGACTGAGGTCTTTTATATAGGCAGGTATGGAAATTTAGGCCCCTAGTATGATGTTTAACTGTTTGTACAGGGAAGTTGGTATTTATAATGTCAACCCCTTGGCTGTCTAGACCTGCAGTTTACTGATTAATAGTTGAAGTCCCCTGACGTTATGTTCCTCTAGTACATTGCGCTGACCTAATATTCGGTTATTGTGTGTGTGTGTGTGTGTGTGTGTGTGTGTGTATACCGGTGTACACACACACACAGATGTACAAACTAGTTTGCTAATATACCAAAACAGTTATTCACATTATAAGTGTCCAGATTGTTTTTAAATAATATCTAAATTAGTGTTTGCTTTAATGTACTTTGGTAGGTATGGTGTGATATAGGAGTTGATATGCAAGTTTGGGGGGTGTGAGGGCTTCCCCCTGCAAAAAGAAGCTTAAAGGAGAAGAGTGATTTTTGAAACTTTCTCTCCTCCCGTGTT